>NC_074684.1:22096097-22396097 GCF_029448725.1 Salvelinus fontinalis | reverse complement strand
AGGGCACAAAAAGTAAACTGTGCAGATGACATGCATCAACCGTGAGCAACTTAACCCAATGAATGGCATCGTAATGGACACTGCTTCCTCACTGATGTGTGGGCTACATTTAGGACACACATACAGAAACAAATGAAGACATGCTGTGTAGGCCTAGGCTACACATCAAATTGTTCAAATTTGACCTATGAATCACAATCTATTCTAAAGAAATAGGCTACATCTAGGCCTAATCAAGAAAATACTATTTTGAATTTAAACATCAATTCACTGTGAATAATGCACCTTGAATGTAGGGCAGGCTCAGCCTGGTACATCAAATCACAACAGAGATGACCTGAAATATAATATTATGTTTAAACTATAGCCTGCAGATTCAAAACTCAACCTTGCCACAGGGGAGCGACTAGCTCGGCCATTCAGTGGCATTATGGCCTGGCCACCCCAGCAGAGTGCAGGCTAAATCACTAATCTGCAAACGCTTGCACATCATGGGAGTTTGTGAAACACAGCCTGTCAGAACCAAATTAAGGTCCTTGTCAGCAAAAAACTAAATGGTGTCTATAGCGAGAGATGTGACTGACATGCTCCAATCGCATGCCATCAGATCTTTTCTTTAATAAAAACTCATACCATCACAGACACAATCCAGTAGACACAATAGACCAGAAGTCATAGATACCCTCAACACATACTGGTCCTGGAGGTGGGTTATGGTTAGCCTAAGTGTTTTTGCTTGTAAAAACATGCGTCTCGGTTTAAGTCGTCTATATAATCAGTTACCCTAGGAGAACTGTGGGTGTGACAGTCAGATGTATTTTAAGCGTGCGTGTGTGTGTTTGTTGTACACATCCAGCTCAAGTGTAGGCTACATGGAGGTGTTGAGTTATGAGGGACTTGGCTTATCTCCAGTCGTCTCAAACCCATCACCACAACAGCCTATCGCTTCATTACACTAATTAGGCACTAAGTGTACACCGACTGCACAGACAACATGTATACAATAAGGAAATTATTTTATCTTGTTACAGACACCCACTGTGTGACAGTCTCTGGCTAGGTTTCCATCCAATTGAGAATATTTAAAAAAAATCTGCAAAAATATATTTTCCTCACGAATGGTGTTTCTCCACCAAATGGACTTGTTGTAGATAAAAATCAGTGTGTAATGACAAAGTGCACAAAATGATCCTTTAAATTAAGTTTTCATGTACAGAATAAAAGTTCAATGTGTTTCCATCGAATTTAACGCTACCGCATTAAATAGCTAATGTGCCTACTCTGATCTTGGCACCTGCGCTCTAGCCAACTACTCGCAGATACAGTGCGGGTAGTCTTGTCTACATGAGATTATCGATAAGAGTGAGCACATTTGTATTTGTCAAGGGCAGTCAAGCGTCGATCATCATGTCACCAGAATAAGACCCTCAATATTTACTGGATCGGAGCATCAAGCTCATCACTGTGCACTTTCACCACCCTGTGAAGTTCAGCACTTATTTAATTTGTAGCCTAATTAAACTGCAGTTTCCCCGAGTTGTAGTGGGAGGACCACACCATATCATTGAGTGATTCCAAGTTTACTTCGTATGATGGTTCTTATAAATCAATATTTGCTCATCAACTATTTCCACGGCAATTTCTCACATACTACATTTTACCGACACAAAAAGATCCCACATGCCAAATAAACAAATTGTTGGCATTTATACAATTGTACCGAAAACGTCCTTTTTCCATCACAGCTGTCGTGATTTTTTATACTCTGACTTTACTTGCAAAAAACCTGGATGGAGACGTGGTTTGTGATAAATTGTTTATCTGGTCATTCACAATTGACTGCAGTGTGTTTGTCGTTATTGTACTGTTCAATGTGAAAATCATTATAGTCTAGGTAGTGCAGAGAGCAGTCTGCAGCTAAGCGTGCTGCTGTACTGGCTGGCGATTGTTTTACTTACTGTCTGCGCCCTACGAGGCATACCGTACCGGGAATGCTGCAGCTTCGAAAGGATCTGCGACAAGCAGGCTTTCATTTCCCCCTTATCCCACGACTCTACCCCAGCCTCCAATAAAAACAACACACATCCCCCAACAGTGGCAGAAGAAAACTATGAAAAAGCTGCCATGGCTTCCATTGCTGCAGAGCTGCCATTGTTTCATCTTTAGACACAGGTTAGCCGTTTTATTGTAGCACGGTGTTGTGTTTGTGTATCACGCGATTGAAATAAACGCCCTCGTATCTCCTCACTTTGTGATAATACCACATGGGGAATTTTATATCACCAGAGCACACACACGCATAAGGAATTCTCAAGTCTTAACCACACACACACACGGCCTGCCAATGATGTGCTTGGGAAAACAAGGATGTCACTGCAACAACCAAGACAACGCCCCTCACTGATTAGTCCAATCAAAACTCATTAAAAGCGGGTACATTGACTAGCTAAAGTCAAATTGACAGGAAATTATTTTCAAATTCCAAAAGCAAAAGACTTGGTTTATCCCCATATCTACTCAACCTTATGAAGCACAAGTTCCTGGAATGGCTACGTCCTGAGCACTCTGTGTCCCGCTAATCTCAAATCAGCTGATTTAGACATTCTATCAAAGTGAACGGAAGATGAACTGCATTGACTATTAGCCAGCCGCGTCAGCCTCAGAGCAGTAGCCTCAGTACAGTAAGCCAGTGCACAGCTGTGGTGCAGGGCTGGGTGTGGGTGTGAGCACCAAGTAGCACCTTACCGTGATCTCTCCCCTCTGATGTCCGACTCAGACTTTCCTGTCACTTTCCTGTGCTCTATTCCAGCTGATCAGCTTCCTGCTCTACGCGCTGCGGTCATTACCGCACTCAGCACCAAACTCATGGGGACAGACAGAGCCAGAGAGAAGAATGAGGCTGAGAGAGAGGGAGCCAAACGTGACAGAGATAATGGTGAGGGAGGAGGGCGAGTGAACGAAGGAGGCAGACCACACCCCTGCTGTGTATGTGCCAAGAGAGGGGTTGTTAGTGGACACTAGCATTCAGGGATCTCGCTCCTCGTCAGTAGTGTCCTGTCTCCTCAGGGGACACTCCAATCCAAAGCTAGTTTAATAACAGTCTCAACTAACCACAAGCTTTAACATGCAGACCCACTGTGGTTTGACGCCCATCTAACCTAAATGACTGGAGTTTAAAGAGCTGAGGAGCCAGTCCTAAAACCATCCAGTTTTACACACCATTCCAGAGCGTAGACACGGTAGGCCTATTCTCAGCACAACAGAGGCTTACAGTACAAGAATGAACAAAGTTCTAACTATTATTCTAATGGTGTAAGCAGGCGCTGCCCTAAATTACTTTTTGGACAAAGCTTTATCCCAGTATTAGTGCTATCACACATTATACTTCTATTAAATGTATACTTATGCAAAAAAAAAAAGAGTATATTCTGCCTTTTACTTTGTTCTTATCTTGTATTATTTCTTATTGTTGTTGCATTGTCGAGAAGGAACCTGTATTTAGTTGGACGATGTATACCATGAGTATCCAGTACATACGACTAATAAAACATTGGGTGACAGATGGAAGGCCTCAAGTCAATTCAATGTACAGTGAAACAGCTGGATTTACAGTACACAGGATAGTGGGAGTTATTAGCCACGTGTCCAACATGGTACAGTAATACACCAGAGAATGGAGCACTTTTGGAGGGGCACTCTGAAGAGTCGGTATCCCCAAAGTGTGCCCTGTGAAGGAGTCCATGACCCAAGAGAGATCAAAACTGTGTCGTGCCAAAGTCACAGCCCCATCATTGGGAAGGTCACCGCAGGATTAAACTAAGAGGAATGTCCAGACACCCCAAAGGATGAAAATACCACAGACAAAGAGGTTAATTTCCCCGGGTCTCATGGCACTAGATGTACATTTTCTTTCCTCTGAAGCGTTCGGCGACTGTATCGAAGCACACCAAGTACAGATCTCTTTATTGGAGGTCAAACAATGAGTTCGGCTGTTAAATGGATACGGGGAAGAGCAAAAAGCCATAAGTTCCAGAACTGAAGCATTTATTTTTATACCACATCTAAACAAAACTGTATCTGGGATTTAAGAGAGTTGCTATAGCAACAGGAAGTTCAAAGTTGGGCATGCATCTCACACTTACCTCGGCAGTGTCACACGCAGCAAGGGTCTCAATGGCAGGATAAAAGCCTGTTTGAGTCAATGTCGCTCTAGAGTTCAGACCAGAGTATGTGAGTGGAGCTGGAGAGGAGAGCCACATTTACCCAAAGGCTGGAGCATGAGCCTTCTCACCCACTCCAATTTCACACCAGTACTGCTCATTTAATAAACTCCGGGCATGCCCAGCCCAGCATGCTTTTGTATGCTACTTGTGTGCTGCTATAGCCCCTTCTTTTAACTATTGTCATGGAATTTGGTAAATATTTTCTTTAAAAGAAAAACACTGATAAAGCACACGTGCACATCAAGGTGACTTACAAGATGAGGACCAAGAGCATGAGAGGGAGTGCGGTGATGTAGTGCCCACAACTAAAGAATCATTGTGGAATCTGAAAAGAAACATTTCTTGAAAGGATGACGTGTACTACGTGCACATAACATAAAGAAACAAGGTGGGTAGCTAGCTAAGTGTTTCATTGTAGCAAAGTACTATTTTTTTCTCTTAAAAGTTTAGTTCATTTTCACTATTATCGATACAATAGGGTATCACTGATTTTGGCCCAATAGGACTGACATATTAGCTCTTTCACGGAGCTTTGTTTTGATAGGGTTATTTTGCATAAAAACATTTAGGCCTAGCTATAGAGAAACAACAACTGCATCCCTACCCAGGCTGGCAGGAGTGTTCTGAAGGGCTCTGAAAGCGCCGAGGGCATCCTCCGCTGCTGGCCTGCTCTCCAAGCACCATCACATGACTCTGGCCAAACTAGTGGTTCTAAAAGTGAAAGGCAGTATTTCACAGCCTATATGTGCAATTTAGACTATAATGATTTAATACAACGAAATGTTGATTAAATGCTGAGCGCTAAAAATGGATAATCCACCCCAAACTCCTATGATTAACAGTGAATATGTGAAGAAAACAAATTGTGAACAACTGTTTCATTTTGACGTTATAACAAGGTTGGTAGAAACGTTTTTGGAATTCTGTTGCAGCTCAAGTCTACTACAAAACCCACAATGCAATGCGCTCACATTCGCTCTCTGGGACACTAGGTAGCTAGAAAACATAGGTACACACACACAACAATACGAGAGACAATATCAGCAAACTGCACTATCAATTTAAGAGGCTATTTCACAGACTTCAACATAAAGTTAGTCTCTGCCAAGAGTGAGCGCCAATTACATTTCTTACCAACAGAGATACTTTTGAGGAGATGGGAAACTCCATTAGACTTGTTTTATTTACGTTGTCTACGTTGCACATGCTTTGTCAATGGACCGCGTGCTGCATTCTGGGCGATTCTGGGACAAGGAACGCTCTCCATCAAGGAGTGAATGGGAAACAAATTGGGAGCTAACTAAAAAAAACTGAACATTAGCACAAATTTCACTTACAATTAGTACAACATTGGCAATCTTATCCAAGATGTGACATAATTAACTTCTCTGTAATATCGTATATAAACTCCCCTTTTCAGGACCCGGTCTTTCAAAAGACGATTTGTAAAAATCCAAATAACTTCACAGATCTTCATTGTAAAGGGGAACAAGGAACACAGGAACAAGCATGGGAAACAATGAACCATAAACAATTAATGAACATGCACCTGTGGAACGATCGTTAAGACACTAACAGCTTACAGACGGTAGGCAATTAAGGTCACAATTATGAAAACTTAGGACACTAAAGAGGCCTTTCTACGGACTCAAAAACACCAAAAGACAGATGCCCAGGGTCCCTGCTCATCTGCATGAACGTGCCTTAGGCATGCTGCAAGGAGGTATGACTGCAGATGTGGCCAGGGCAATAAATTGCAATGTCCGTACTGTGAGACACCTAAAACAGAGCTACAGGGAGACAGGTCGGACAGCTGATCATCCTCACAGTTGCAGACCATGTGTAACACCTGCACAGGATCGGTACATCCGAACATCACACTTGCAGGACAGGTACAGGACGGCAACAACTGCCCGAGTTACACCAAGAACGCACAATCCTTCCTCAGACTGTCCACAATAGGCTGAGAGAGGCTGGACTGAGGGCTTGTAAGGCCTGTTGTAAGGCAGGTCCTCACCGGCAACAACGTCGCCTATGGGCACAAACCCACCGTTGCTGGACCAGACAGGACTGGCAAAAAGTGCTCTTCACTGACAAGTCGCGGTTTTGTCTCACCTGGGTTGAGGGTCAGATTCGCATTTATCGTCGAAGGAATGAGTGTTACACCGAGGCCTGTACTTTGGAGCAGGATCGATTTGGAGGTGAAGGGTCCGTCATGGTCTGGGGCGGTGTGTCACAGCATTATCGGACTGAGCTTGTCGTCATTGCAGGCAATCTCAACGTTGTGTGTTACAGGGAAGACATCCTCCTCCCTCATGTGGTACCCTTCCTGCAGGCTCATCCTGACATGACCCTCCAGCATGACAAACCCACCAGCCATACTGCTGACTGTGCGTGATTTCCTGCAAGACAGGAATGTCAGTGTTCTGTCATGGTCAGCGAAGAGCCCGGATCTCAATCCCATTGAGCACGTCTGGGACCTGTTGGATCGGAGGGTTACGGCTAGGGCCATTCCCCCCAGAATCTTGCAGGTGCCTTGGTGGAAGAGTGGGGTAACATCTTACAGAAAGAACTGGCAGATCTGGTGCAGTCCATGAGGAGGAGATGCACTGCAGTACCTAATGCAGCTAGTGGCCACACCAGATACTGACTTACTTTTGATTTTGACCCCCCCCCCCTTTGTTCAGGGACACATTATTCCATTTCTGTTAGTCACAGGTCTGTGGAACTTGTTCAGATTATGTCTCAGTTGTTGAATCTTATGTTCATGCAAATATTTACAGGTTAACCTGTCTAGGATCAGCGTGGCGCTAGCGGCACACCCCCCCCCCCACTGAAAAACCAGTGCCGCGAAATTCAAAAAAAATATATTTTTTTAAATATTTAACTTTCACACATTAAAGTCCAATACAGCTAATGAAAGACACAGATCTTGTGAATCCAGTCAACATGTCCGATTTTTAAAATGTTTTACAGGGAAGACACAATATGTAAAGATGTACATCTATTACCTAAAAACACATTAGCATAATCCACCATCTTTTATTTGTCCACCAACACCAGTAGCCATCACCAATTCGGCTAAACTAAGATATTTATAGCCCCTAACCAACAAAAAAACTCATTAGATGACAGTCTGATAACATATTTATGGTATGGGATAGGTTTTGTTAGAAAAAAGTGCATATTTCAGGTAGATGGCATAGGTTACAATTGCACCCACCGTCACAAATGGAATAGAAAAACTACTTAGAGCAACGTGTTTACCTACTTACTAATCATCAAACATTTCGTAAAAATACACAGCATACACGAATCGAAAGACACAGATCCTGTGAATACAGACAATATTTCAGATTTTCTAAGTGTCTTACAGCGAAAACACAATAAATCGTTATATTAGCATAGCACATAGCACATAGCAGCCCAGCATTGATTCTAGCCAAAGTGAGCGATAAAAGTCAACATCGCCAAAAGATATTAATTTTTTCACTAACCTTCTCAGAATTCTTCCGATGACACTCCTGTAACATCATATTACACAATCCATATAGAGTTTGATCGCAAATGTTTATATTTAGCCACCAAAATCATGGTTAGACAATGTGAAATGTAGACAAGCTGGTCAGAAAATGTCCTTGCGCCACTTAGACAGTGATCTACTCTTATACATAAATACTCATAAACGTGACTAAAAAATATAGGGTGGACAGGGATTGATAGACAATTTAATTCTTAATACAATTGCGGAATTACATTTTTTAATTTATCCTTAATATTCAATACAGTTTGCGCCAAGCGAAGCTACGTCAAAAAACATGGCGTCCTAAGCCACTAAAATGTTTCGACAGAAACACGATTTATCATAATAAAAATGTCCTACCTTGAGCTGTTCTTCCATCAGTATCTTGGGCAAAGGATCCTTTCTTGGGAGTAATCGTCTTTTGGTGGAAAGCTGTCCTCTTGCCATGTGGAAATGCCAACTGCGTTCGGGATGAACTGAAAAGCGTGCCCAACTATTCACATCGTTGCAAAAATAAATGTCCCAAAATCGCACTAAACGGATATAAATTGCTATAAAACGCTTTAAATTAACTACCTTATGATGTTTTTAACTCCTATAACGAGTGAAAAGATGACCGGAGAAATATAACAGGCTAAACTAACGCTTGGAACAGGAGAGGGTCGGTGTCCTCCACGCGCGTGACGCACCAAGAAAAGACTTGCTAGCTACAGGGTTTTTTGATTTATAGGGCCTGTGAACGCGCAATCGACCCCATTGGAATCGTCATCACGTAAAGGCATCCAGGGGAAGACGTAAGAAGTGTCCGTACAGTCATAGCAATAAGAGTGCCCTTTTAACTGACTTCAGAACAGTGGCCAACATTTCTGAAATCTGAATCCATGTCAGGGAAATTGCTGTAGAATGGGCTCTGTTCCACTTAGAGACAAAATTTCAACTCCTATAGAAACTATAGACTGTTTTCTATCCAATAATAATAATAATATGCATATTGTACGATCAAGGATTTTGTGGGAAGCCGTTTCAAAAATTAGCCAAATTAGCATAAATAGTCTAAACAGCGCCCCCATCCCCAACAGGTTAAGTTTGCTGAAAATAGACAGTGAGAAGACTTTTTTTTATGAGTTTAGCGTTGGAAATCGGGACACTACGTACTTGAGGAAATTAGGCAGGTTTCTTGTATCATACCCCGACTTTGAGAAGGGATAACGTGACGATTAGCTTAGCAACCACGTTACGCAGCATGGCAAAGTGAATGCAATGCGTCGACTGTCAGTTGGGTGGGTAGTTTCTCCATTCATTGCCCAATGGGATTCCTATCGCCTCCTTTGTGGGAAACAGATTAGAGACACAGGGTGCATCGCGACATGGTACTTGAACGAGAAACAGATGAATAATTTGGTACACTGTTAAGGTTTAGAACATCTAAGCGAAATAGATACTTTATCAAGATGATCTAAAACGGATGGATACATTAAACAAGTACATACATACCATCTATTGGCTGAATGGACAATCTGGAGTGTCATTGTTATAAAAGCAGTATTAAAATGTGACAGGGGATGACACCATCTCCAGTGACGAGAATGTTGTACCCATGACGCGTTCCTACACGATTTCCTGATTAACAGACCGACCACTTAGAAGTTAAATCATGTGGAAATGTTTTATTTTACCCACTGATAGAACATTGGCTTTTACCAAATTGACAGGAGATTCCTGATTTGTCTTTCTGGGGGTGGCTTATTATTTTTAGGTTTCTGTCAGCCTAATGTGTTGCACTCGCAAATGCTTCAAATGATTTCTTTGTAGGCTAGAAACTTGAAATAGGCTAATAATATAGCCTAAATAATTACCTTTCCTCCCTACTTAGGCTACATGTCTGGCTCCTGACCTATTCAGTAGGGGTGTAATGGTTCCCCAAACCCACGGTTGGGTACATAGTGGTTTTGGGTCGCAGTTCGGTTACAGTACAGCAGAAAAATGAAATTCCAACAGTTACTGTAGGTAATTGTTTTTTATTTGACAAAATAATTTTGTGGCCCAAGTCCGACAAAGATCAGCAAAGGTAAGTGAAGAATTATAATGCTTTTGGCGTGTAACTGTATGGCTTGCTTTTGTGGCTGAACGCGTTCTCAGATATTGAATATTGTGCTTTTGCCGTAAAGCTTTTTGAAATCTGACAGCGGTTGCATTAAGAACAAGTGTATCATTAATTCTATGTAAAACTTGTATCTTTCAAAGTTTATGAGTATTTCTGTTATTTGACGTGGCTCTCTGCAATTTCTCTAGATATTTTGGAAGCATTTCTAAACATGGCGGGAAATCAAGGCCTACTTGTTTGACATTACGGGAAAAAAAAAAAAAAAAAAAAATCTGCCAAGACATCAGGAGAAAAAAAAATAATTGTAGACATCCACAAGTCTGGTTCATCCTTGGGAGCAATTTCCAGACGCCTGAAGGTACCACGTTCATCTGTACAAACAATAGCACGCAAGTATAAACACCATGAGACCACGCAGCCGTCATAGCGCTCAGGAAGGATACGCGTTCTGTCTCCTAGAGATGAATGTACTTTGGTGCGATAGTGCAAATAAATCCCAGAACAGCAGCAAAGGACCTTGTGAAGATGCTGGAGGAAACAGGTACAAAAGTAGCTACATCCACAGTAAAAAGAGTTCTACGTCGACGTAACCTGAAAGGCAGCTGGGCAAGAAAGAAGCCACTGCTCAAAAACCACCTTCAAAAAGCCAGAATATGGTTTGCAACTGCACATGGGGACAAAGATCGTACTTTTTGGAGAAATGTCCTCTGGACTGATGAAACAAAAATAGAACCGTTTGGCCATAATGACCATTGCTATGTTTGGAGGAAAAAAAGGGAGGATTTCAAGCTGAAGAGCAACATCCCAAACGTGAAGCACGGGGGTTGCAGCACCATGTGGGGGTGCTTTGCTGCAGGAGGGTCTGGTGCACTTCACAAAATAGATGGCAGCATGAGGAAAATGATGTGGATATATTGAAGCAACATCTCAAGACATCTGTCAGGAAGTTAAAGCTTGGTCGCAAATGGACAAGCATACTTCCAAAGTTGTGGCAAAAGGACAACAAAATCAAGGTATTGGAGTGATCACAAAGCCTTGACCTCATTCCTATAGAAAATTTGTGGGCAGAACTGAAAAAGCGTGTGCGAGCAAGGAGGCCTACAAACCTGACTCAGTTACACCAGCTCTGTCAGGAGGAATGGGCCAAAATTAACCCAACTTATTGTGGGAATCTTGTGGAAGGCTACCCGAAACCGTCGAACCAAGTGAAACAATTTAAAGGCAATGCTACCAAATAGTAATTGAGTGTGTAAACTTCTGACCTATAGGGAATGTGATGAGAAATAAATCACTACTATTATTCTGACATTTCACATTCTTAAAATAAAGTGGTGATCCTAACTGACCTAAGACAGGGAATTTTTACGAGGATTAAATGTCAGGAATTGTGAAAAACTGTTTAAAAATATTTGGCTAAGGTGTATGTAAACTTCGACTTTATTGTGGTTCATATTGCGGACCAAACTGAATCCCTGTACCGAACAGTTCGCTACAAATATGTTTACCATTACAGCCCTGCAATTTAGTGTTCATATGCTGCTTAATACGGCATGCACAGTTGCATATTTGCAATGAGCTTTTCTTACTGTCACCTTTTCATTTTGTTTATTAAAATACTTTTCATTCAAATCATATGGTTTTAATACTTCAAAACCAAAATGGTAAGTCCAGGTAGTCAAAAATAGATGGGTATTGGGATTTCCGACCACTCAACTCTGCTCACATAATCAGCAGTGTCTGAACCAGAGTAACTACAAAACATGGGGAGCGCAGTGCCTCAGACTCAGTGTTTCCCAACCCTGGTCGAGTACACCCAACAGTACACATTAGTTTTGTAACCCTGGACAAGCACACCCGATTCAACTTGCCAACTAATCATCAAGCCCTCAATGAGCTGAATGAGGTGTGTTTGTCAAGGGCTACAACTAAACTGTGTACTGTTTGGGGTAATCGATGACCAGAGTTGGGAAACACTGGTGAAGAACAAATTTCTTATTTTAATTTAAAGTGTTGATGTTAAATTAGAAAATCATGTTATGAGATGCTGGAACAATTTTACGCAGATGATCTAATTTGTTGGTCAATGCCAGTAAAAAAAATTATATCTTCACTTATAAGTTTATTAAATCATGATGAGTTTATCAAGACATAGTAGATTCATCCCATGTGTTAAAACCCACTTGAATGCGTATTGAGCCACCTACACCTGACCTCAATCTCTCTCATCTAGACATCCGTGTTGCTTAGTAATCTCCTTTGTGGTCTATGAATTCCTCCCATAGTCACCATCCATACCTGAGGCAGTGACTGAGACAAACTTTGTCTCATCCTGCCTGTGAGTCCACAATACCGTGATCAATCACTGTCAGCCGCTGGGCTACTGTGTCCCACTGTCCCCTTCTGGCTGGCTCTCACAGGGCCTGGTTGAGCACTGAAGGACTAAGCAGTAGGCTATTTATGGCGGCTTGAAGGGAAAGATAACAGATAAGAGTCCTAGAATTTTACAGAGAATCCATGACGATCACTGGTTTAGATGGTGTCAGAAGGGGTGATGTAGGCACCTAGAATAACTCTCATTTCCATCAGTTACATGATCTAAAATTGCATTCAGGTCATCTTCAGCCACACACACTGGCAGCTATCCATGCTTCTTTACCTGCTTCGGACACCAGAGAACCCTGCAGCTAGTTAACAGTAACAATGAAGGGCATAAAATGTGGCTTCCTGTGTCTGCAAAGGTTCTCTTTGATTTGCAAGTGAAAGTAGTTTGTTGATGTCAAACTAAACAAAGACAATAGTGTTTACTGTGTTAAGTCCACCCCCAGTCTGATGGTTTAGGCTAATATTAGGTGCATCTACACATTACAGGGAGAAAAGTTAAGACAGTCGCAAGTACACATGAGCTAAAGCTGGTTCCATGACATCACACAACCAAGAGGGTAAAGCACAGAAACTCCAAGTTCAGACTTCATAATGCTGATATTAAGACCAACTTATTAAAACATGCCAAATATAGCATTGTGTGAGTCCCATTTTCCCTCGCATCCTCAACTGTCCTTCCCAGAGATAAAAATAAGCTCCTGGCTGCAGCACTGCCGATTTTGCTGTGTCGAGAGACAGCAATCCAGAATCAGGGCATATCACTCAACTCCAGCGTCAAGTTGCACTATCTAAAGCAGGCAATACAGTGTGGTGACAGGACACCTTTAGTCAATGGTTCCCTCCTCTTGGAGGCTGTTCCTAGAACTGATGCAGTGAAGGAGGGACTCCAATACCAACAACACAATGTATAGGACACAGCCCCACAGAGATACTGGGTTGACATTAGCACACTTCCTGGCCTCCAGGTTTTCCCCTGAAGCATTTGATCTGTTGCTCAGTGTCTGTACTAGACTTTATTTGGCCATAGATAGTCCCACTGCAGGGACCCCAGTCCAGAGAGCAAACTTCAACCCCTAATCCAGACAGGGCTGGATTTCATCAGCCTGCTCTGGGAGCCCACACATTCAAGAAGGATTGCAAAACAGATTCATATTGAGCCCTTCTTCGTGATGTGCTTAGCTTGAATGACAGCCTTTCTTTTACATGAGCCCCCCCCCCAAAAAAAAAGTTAGTCTGTCAGGACTTTCTCATCATCTGGGCAGAATAAAAAAAAAAAAAAAGCTATAATATTGATCAGTGTCAAAATTCCAAGCATTTTTTGGAAACTGACAAATATGCTGCCAAAAGATTTAGGCTCAAATTCCAGTCAGACAGATTTTTACATTCCTTTGATATTGATACACAACAGAGCTGGCTGTAAGGATGAAGTACAGTACAGGGGCATTATCGTACAGATTAAATCAAACCCAGAATAACGCCTGTTTAACCAAGACAGCTGTAGAGTCTGGTGGAGTTGTTATTGTGGATTAAAGTCTGTGGGCTGACCGACTGGTGATGTCATGGCTTTTATTCATGGGCCCAGCCCTGGAATGGACCTCCTGAGAGAACACATCTGGGTTCTAGAGCAGTGACCACATTCCGCCGCGGACTCCCGCCCACCCACAATAGATTTGAGTCTGGAGCCAGAGGTTCTAATACAACTCTGGCCTGGACCCCGAAAATGTCATCTCCCTCGAAGCAGAGAGAGCAGCATTATGGAGCAGCCGGGCTGGGACAGACTGGGGTAGAGCTAATCTAATGAATGATAACCAACCCTAACAGTGACCCTCTTACAGGCTCAAGGGGAAATTGTTGAAACAATTATAAAATGTCTTTGTTTTTCTGTAGATTAGAGTATATCCTTTACATGTGTGTCGAGCCTTAGGGCTACTTGAGGCTATTTTCCAAACAAACATGGAGATGAGTGGTATATGGTAGATACCTGTGAGGGTCATCTTGTGAGTAAAAATACACTGCTCAAAAAAATAAAGAGAACACTTAAACAACACAACGTAACTCCAAGTCAATCACACTTCTGTGAAATCAAACTGTCCACTTAGGAAGCAACACTGATTGACAATAAATTTCACATATTGTTGTGCAAATGGAATTGACAAAAGGTGGAAATTATAGGCAATTAGCAAGACACCCCCAAAAAAGGAATGGTTCTGCAGGTGGTGACCACAGACCACTTCTCAGTTCCTATGCTTCCTGGCTGATGTTTTGGTCACTTTTGAATGCTGGCGGTAATTTCACTCTAGTGGTAGCATGAGACGGAGTCTACAACCCACACAAGTGGCTCAGGTAGTGCAGTTCATCCAGGATGGCACATCAATGCGAGCTGTGGCAAAAAGGTTTGCTGTGTCTGTCAGCATAGTGTCCAGAGCATGGAGGCGCTACCAGGAGACAGGCCAGTACATCAGGAGATGTGGAGGAGGCCGTAGGAGGGCAACAACCCAGCAACAGGACCGCTACCTCCGCCTTTGTGCAAGGAGGTACACTGCCGGAGCCCTGCAAAATGACCTCCAGCAGGCCACAAATGTGCATGTGTCAGCATATGGTCTCACAAGGGGTCTGAGGATCTCATCTCGGTACCTAATGGCAGTCAGGCTACTTCTGGCGAGCACATGGAGGGCTGTGCGGCCCCACAAAGAAAAGCCACCCCACACCATGACTGACCCACCGACAAACCGGTCATGCTGGAGGATGTTGCAGGCAGCAGAACGTTCTCCACGGCGTCTCCAGACTCTGTCACGTCTGTCACATGTGCTCATGTGCTCAGTGTGAACCTGCTTTCATCTGTGAAGAGCACAGGGCGCCAGTGGCGAATTTGCCAATCTTGGTGTTCTCTGGCAAATGCCAAACGTCCTGCACGGTGTTGGGCTGTAAGCACAACCCCCACCTGTGGACGTCGGGCCCTCATACCACCCTCATGGAGTCTGTTTCTGACCGTTTTAGCAGACACATGCACATTTGTGGCCTGCTGGAGGTCATTTTGCAGGGCTCCGGCAGTGCACCTCCTTGCACAAAGGCGGAGGTAGCGGTCCTGCTGCTGGGTTGTTGCCCTCCTACGGCCTCCTCCACGTCTCCTGATGTACTGGCCTGTCTCCTGGTAGCGCCTCCATGCTCTGGACACTACGCTGACAGACACAGCAAACCTTTTTGCCACAGCTCGCATTGATGTGCCATCCTGGATGAGCTGCACTACCTGAGCCACTTGTGTGGGTTGTAGACTCCGTCTCATGCTACCACTAGAGTGAGAGCACCGCCAGCATTCAAAAGTGACCAAAACATCAGCCAGGAAGCATAGGAACTGAGAAGTGGTCTGTGGTCACCACCTGCAGAATCACTCCTGTTTTGGGGGGTGTCTTGCTAATTGCCTATAATTTCCACCTTTTGTCTATTCCATTTGCACAACAGCATGTGAAATGTATTGTCAATCAGTGTTGCTTCCTAAGTGGACAGTTTGATTTCACAGAAGTGTGATTGACTTGGAGTTACATTGTGTTGTTTAAGTGTTCCCTTTATTTCTTTTTAGCAGTGTATGTATTGCGTTAATCACCTGAGAAAAACAAACCATGACCTAATCCTTGTTGACAGTGCCAGCCATCTGTCACACTTCCGAGACAAGAGTTCTTTGGTAATGGAATACTTTATATTCAAATGCAACAATTTCACACTAAACTATGACACATTTAAACCCTGATGTGTTGCACTGCAAGCCAGCCATGTGAAATGATTCAGTGGTTATCTATGACACCTAATGATAACCCTCCAGGTTTTTGTTTTTCATCCAACAGAGTATGAGCAATGACAAATTCATTGAAATGGCACGTTGTCCTGAACAGTGAATAACTGAAGTAAGAACATGTTTAGTCATCTGATGCAGCACTCCAAGAGCAAGCACAACCATTTTGATGTCCATAGATATACATCGAAAATAAGACAGTCCATAGTGCTTCCTTGCCACTGACAGGTTAAAATGGTGTCATAAATGGAGGGACATTCATGTGTCCCCCCATTGGAAACAACAGGATGTCTGGGATCTGTATCACTTGAGGTGAGCCCTTTACCTGAGTGCTTATTGGATTGTTGTCCAGTGTTTTACGGTCAAAACTTGCAGCCGTGGTGCTGTGCGTTTTGTTGCCAACCTTACTTTGCTACCTGACAACTTTATGGTTTTTACTTTTTAATTACCGTTTATATTTTTTGTTTCTCCCTCAACTTTTATTTCTTCGTTCAACTTTTTTCACTCCGGACGCTTTATCTGGACATGGTTCGTCAGGACCTCCAACAGCCGAAGCTAAGTGGTAACATTAACATGATGCCTTCTAATTGCAGTCGCTGTACTCATAATATACAGGAGAACGATCGCCTTGCGGCGAGGATAGCTGTGCTGCAAGCCCAGCTTCAGACGCAATCGTTAGGCAAGGGTAATTTCAGTGTATGAAAGGATGAAACAGCGTCTGTGCCTCCAGTAAGTACAGATAGTAGTATAAATCCCCTCGCACAGTCCCCGCAGCCGGACAACTTTCTCATGGCTTCTGGAGGGAAATGCTGTAGGAATGCCCAACTGGTGTCGCTCATTCAACCGACAGAAACTTTCAACCGGTTCTCCCCATTAAGCAGCGAGTCGGAGTCAGAGCCTTAGCTCGTCTCGAATCCTCCCGTTACGGGGTCTGAGACGCCGAAGCTTCCCACCATTAGCTATGACAAATTGAAAACCCTAGTCATTGGTGACTCCATTACCTGCAATATTAGACTTAAAACGAATCATCCAGCGATCATACACTGTTCACCAGGGGGCAGGGCTACCGACGTTAAGGCTAATCTGAAGATGGTGCTGGCTAGAGCTAAAACTGGCGAGTGTAGAGAGTATAGAGTTAGTCATCCACGTCGGCACCAACGATGTTAGGATTAAACAGTCAGAGGTCACCAAGCGCAACATAGCTTCAGCGTGTAAATCAGCTAGAAAGATGTGTCGGCATCGAGTAATTGTCTCTGACCCCCTCCCAGTTAGGAGGAGTGATGAGCTCTACAGCAGAGTCTCAACTCAATCGCAGGTTAAAAACTGTTTTCTGCCCCTCCCAAAATATAGAATTTGTAGATAATTGGCCCTCTTTCTGGGACTCACACAAACAGGACCAAGCCTGGCCTGTTGAGGAGTGACGAACTCCATCCTAGCTGGAGGGGTGCTCTCATCTTATCTACCAACATAGACAGGGCTCTAACTCCTCAAGCTCCACAATGAAATAGGGTGCAGGCCAGGCAGCAGGCTGATAGCCAACCTGCCAGATTAGTGGAGTCTGCCCCTAGCACAGTCAGTGTAGTTAGCTCAGCTATCGCCATTGAGACCGTGTCTGTGCCTTGACCTAGGTTGGGCAAAATTAAACATGGCGGTGTTTGCCTTCGCAATCTCACTAGGATTAAGACCTCCATTCCTGCAATTATTGAAAGAGATCGTGATACCTCACATCTCAAAATTGGGCTACTTAACTTTAGATCCCTCACTTCAAAAGCAGTTATAGTCAATGAACTAATCACTGATCATAATCTTGATGTGATTGGCCTGACTGAAACATGGCTTAACTTCTTAATAGAGGGCGCTATTTTCACTTTGGGGAGAAAAAAATAAATAAAGTCGGGCCCAAAATAAACTGCCTCGTACTCTGTTCTAGATCATACAATATGCATATTATTACTATTGGATAGAAAACACTGAAGTTTCTAAAACTGTTTGAATTATATCTGAGTAAAACTGAACTCATTTGGCAGCAAACTTCCAAACAGGAAGTGAAAATTCTGAAAATGGGGCTCTGTCAGGGCCTGCCTATTCAACTGGATTATATTTATGGATCTGTATGCACTTCATACGCCTTCCACTAGATGTCAACAGGCAGTAGAATGTTGAATGGGGTGTCTAGCTTGATGTGAGACCGAATGAGAGCTTTTGGAGTGACAGGTCCGCTCTTGTCAGTATTCAACTGCGCACCAGGGAACCTCACATTGTCTTCTGAAATGCGTTCGGTATACACGACGAAATGCTCCGGCTCTGATTTTATTGGATACATATGAGAAAAACATCATAAATTAGGATTTTTCAACCGAGTTTGACCAGTTTATTCAACATTGGGACTTTTGGAATTTTTCGTTCCAGGCGCAAAGATTTATTGGACATGTGCCCTCCACATGGCTAGCCAAAGTTGCTAATTCGACAGAAGAAAAGGACATTCTAAAACAAAACAACGATTTATTCTGGAACTAGGAATCCTTGCACAACATTCTGATGGAAGATCATCAAAAGTAAGAGAATATTTATGATGTTTCGTATTTTTGTGGTTTATGTTGGCTCCAACAAGGAGAATTGGTGAGCGCTGTCTCACAATATTGCATGCTGTACGTTGTACTAAAATATTTTTTTAAATCTAACACAGCGTTTGCATTAAGAACCAGTGTATCTTTCATTTGCTGTACAACATGTATTTTTTTAGTAAAGTTTATGATGAGTTCTTTGGTTAGATTACGTGAGTGTCCAAAAAAGCGCCGGACAATTTGGTGCATCATGGCTACGTATTCACAATGTAAAACCACGATTTGTACCTCTAAATATGCACATTTTCAAACAAAACATAAATGTATTGTATAACATGATGTTATAAGACTGTCATCTGATGAAGTTGTTCAAACGTTAGTGATTCATTTTATCTCTATTTGTGGGTTTTGTGAAAGCTATGTTGGTGGTGAATAAATGGCGTTGTGTGTTTGGCTATTGTGGGGCGCTAATATAAAAAAAGTGTTTTCGCTGTAAAACATTTAAAAAATCGTAAATGATGGCTGGATTCACAAGACGTTTATCTTTCATTTGCTGTATTGGACTTGTGATTTCATGAAATTATATGATATCCCTGTCACGTTAAGCTAGGCTATGCTAGTCAGCTTTTTTGATGAGGATCCCAGATCTGGGAGAGAGAAGCGGTAGAGGTTTTAAGCCTGATGAATTTACTGTGTTAAATGAGGCCTCACCTCCTGGTTACACTAGTGACCATATCCTCCGTGCATCCCGCAAAGGCGGAGGTATCGCTAACATTTACGATAGCAAATTTACACCAAAAAAAAAAAAAATGGTTTTCGTCTTTTGAGCTTCTAGTCATGAAATCTATGCAGCCTACTCAATCACTTTTTAATAGCTACTGTTTACAGGCCTCCTGGGCCATGCACAGCGTTCCTCACCGAGTTTGCTGAATTCCTATCGGACCTTGTAGTCATAGCAGATAATATATTCAAATTGTTGGTGATTTTAATATTCACATGGAAAAGTCCACAGACCCACTCCAAAAGGCTTTGAGACATCGACTCAGTGGGTTTGGTACAACATGTCTCTGGACCTACTCACTGCCACTGTCATACTCTGGACCTAGTTTTGTCACATGAAATAAATGTTGTAGATCTTAAAGTTTTTCCTCAAAATCCTGGACTATCAGACAACCATTTTATTACGTTTGCAATCACAACAAATAATCTGCTCAGACCCCAACCAAGGAGCATCAAAAGTCGTGCTATAAATTCTCAGACAACACAAAGATTCCTTGATGCCCTTCCAGACTCCCTCTGCCTACCCAAGGACATCAGAGGACAAAAATCAGGTAACCACCTAACTGAGGAACTCAACTTAACCTTGCGCAATACCCTAGATGAGGTTGCACCCCTAAACATTTGTCATAAGAAACTAGCTCCCTGGTATACAGAAAATACCCAAGCTCTGAAGCAAGCTTCCAAAAAATTGGAACGGAAATGGCACCACACCAAACTGGAATTCTTCCGACCAGCTTGGAAAGACAGTACCGTGCAGTATTGAAGAGCCCTCACTGCTGCTCGATTATCCTATTTTTCCAACGTAATTGAGGAAAATAAGAACAATCCAAAATGTATTTTTGATACTGTTGCAAAGCTAACTAAAAAGCAGCATTCCCCAAGAGAGGATGGCTTTCACTTCAGCAGTAATAAATTCATGAACTTCTTTGAGGAAAAGATCATGATCATTAGAAAGCAAATTACAGGTTCCTCTTTAAATCTGCGTATTCCTCCAAAGCTCAGTTGTCCTGAGTCTGCCAGGACCTAGGATCAAGAGAGACACGCAAGTGTTTTAGTACTATTTCTCTTGACACAATGATGAAAATAATCACGGCCTCTAAACCTGCAAGCTGCATACTGGACCTTATTCCAACTAAACTACTGAATGAGCTGCTTCCTGTGCTTGGCCCTCCTATGTTGAACATAATAAACGGCTCTATCCACCGGATGTGTACCAAACTCACTAAAAGTGGCAGTAATAAAGCCTCTCTTGAAAAAGCCAAACCGTGGCCCAGAAAATATATATATTTTTAAATTGTTAAAAAAAACGGCCTATATCGAATCTTCCATCTTCCTCGTGCTCCTAGACCTTAGTGCTGCCTTTGATACCATCGATCACCACATTCTTTTGGAGAGATTGGAAACCCAAATTGGTCTACACGGACAAGTTCTGGCCTGGTTTAGATCTTATCTGTCAGAAAGATATCAGTTTGTCTCTGAATGGTTTGTCCTCTGACAAATCAACTGTACATTTCAGTGTTCAAGGTTCCGTTTTAGGACCACTATTGTTTTCACTATATATTTTACCTCTTGGGGATGGCATTCAAAAACATAATGTTATCTTTCACTGCTATGCGGATGACACACAGCTGTACATTTCAATGAAATATGGTGAAGCCCCAAAATTGCCCTCACTAGTTGCCTGTGTTTCAGACATAAGGAAGTGGATGGCTGCAAACGTTTTACTTTTAAACTCGCACAAAACAGAGATACTTGTTCTAGGTCCCAAGAAACAAAGAGATCTTCTGTTGAATCTGACAATTAATCTTGATGGTTGTAAAGTCGTCTCAAATAAAACTGTGGCGGACCTCGACGTTACTCTTGACCCTGATCTCTCTTTTGACAAACATATCAAGACTGTTTCAAGGACAGCTTTTTTCCATCTACAAAAATCTGAAACTTTGTCCAAAAATGATGCAGAAAAATTAATCCATGCTTTTGTTACTTTTGGTTAGACTACTGCAATGCTCTACTTTCCGGCTAACGGGATAAAGCACTAAATAAACTTCAGTTAGTGCTAAATACAGCTGCTAGAATCCTGACTAAAACCAAAAAATGTGATATTACTCCAGTGCTGGTCTCCCTACACTGGCTTCCTGTTAAGGCAAGGGCTGATTTCAAGGTTTTACTGCTAACCTACAAAGCATTACGTGGGCTTGCGCCTACCTATCTTTCCGATTTGGTCCTGCCGTACATACCTACACGTATGCTACAGTCACAAGACGCAGACTCCTAATTGTCCCTAGAATTTCTAAGCAAACAGCTGGAGGCAGTGCTTTCTCCTATAGAGCTCCATTTTTATGGAATGGTCTGCCTACCCATGTGAGAGACGCAGACTCGGTCTCAACCGTCTTTACTGAAGACTCATCTCTTCAGTGGGTCATATGATTGAGTGTAGTCTGGCCCAGGAGTGTGAAGGTGAACGGAAAGGCTCTGAAGCAACGAATCGCCCTTGCTATCTCTGCCTGTCCGGTTCCCCTCTCTCCACTGGGATTCTTTGCCTCTAACCCTATTACAGGGGCTGAGTCACTGGCTTACTGGTGCTCTTTCATGCCGTCCCTAGGAAGGGTGCGTCACTTGAGTGGGTTGAGTCACAACCATCAGATCCTCCTCTCCACCCTCTCCGAGTTGGGCATCTCCGGCGCGGCCCACGCTTGGATTGCGTCCTACCTGACAGGTCGCTCCTACCAGGTGGCGTGGCGAGAATCTGTCTCCTCACCACGCGCTCTCACCACTGGTGTCCCCCAGGGCTCTGTTCTAGGCCCTCTCCTATTCTCGCTATACACCAAGTCACTTGGCTCTGTCATAACCTCACATGGTCTCTCCTATCATTGCTATGCAGACGACACACAACTAATCTTCTCCTTTCCCCCTTCTGATGACCAGGTGGCGAATCGCATCTCTGCATGTCTGGCAGACATATCAGTGTGGATGACGGATCACCACCTCAAGCTGAACCTCGGCAAGACGGAGCTGCTCTTCCTCCCGGGGAAGGACTGCCCGTTCCATGATCTCGCCATCACGGTTGACAACTCCATTGTGTCCTCCTCCCAGAGCGCTAAGAACCTTGGCGTGATCCTGGACAACACCCTGTCGTTCTCAACTAACATCAAGGCGGTGGCCCGTTCCTGTAGGTTCATGCTCTACAACATCCGCAGAGTACGACCCTGCCTCACACAGGAAGCGGCGCAGGTCCTAATCCAGGCACTTGTCATCTCCCGTCTGGATTACTGCAACTCGCTGTTGGCTGGGCTCCCTGCCTGTGCCATCAAACCCCTACAACTCATCCAGAACGCCGCAGCCCGTCTGGTGTTCAACCTTCCCAAGTTCTCTCACGTCACCCCGCTCCTCCGCTCTCTCCACTGGCTTCCAGTTGAAGCTCGCATCCGCTACAAGACCATGGTGCTTGCCTACGGAGCTGTGAGGGGAACGGCACCTCAGTACCTTCAGGCTCTGATCAGGCCCTACACCCAAACAAGGGCACTGCGTTCATCCACCTCTGGCCTGCTCGCCTCCCTACCACTGAGGAAGTACAGTTCCCGCTCAGCCCAATCAAAACTGTTCGCTGCTCTGGCACCCCAATGGTGGAACAAACTCCCTCACGACGCCAGGACAGCGGAGTCAATCACCACCTTCCGGAGACACCTGAAACCCCACCTCTTCAAGGAATACCTAGGATAGGATAAAGCAATCCTTCTGCCCCCCCCCCCCCCCTTAAAAGATGTAGATGCACTATTGTAAAGTGGCTGTTCCACTGGATGTCATTAGGTGAATGCACCAATTTGTAAGTCGCTCTGGATAAGAGCGTCTGCTAAATGACTTAAATGTAATGTAATGTCATCTTCCTGTCTGGGTTGGCGCCCCTCCTTGGGTTGTGCCGTGGCGAATATCTTTGTGGGCTATACTCAGCCTTGTCTCAGGATGGTAAGTTGGTGGTTGAAGATATCCCTCTAGTGGTGTGGGGGCTGTGCTTTGGCAAAATGGGTGGGGTTATATCCTGCCTGTTTGGCCCTGTCCGGGGGTATCATCGGATGGGGCCACAGTGTCTCCTGACCCCTCCTGTCTCAGCCTCCAGTATTTATGCTGCAGTAGTTTGTCAGGGGGCTAGGGTCAGTTTGTTATATCTGGAGTACTTCTCAGGTTTTATCCGGTGTCCTGTGTGAATTTAAGTATGCTCTCTAATTCTCTCTCTCTTTCTTTCTCTCTCTCTCGGAGGACCTGAGCCCTAGGACCATGCCTCAGGACTGCCTGGCATGATGACTCCTTGCTGTCCCCAGTCCACCTGGCCGTGCTGCTGCTCCAGTTGCAACTGTTCTGCCTGTGGCTATGGAACCCTGAGCTGTTCACCGGACGTGCTACCTGTCCCAGAGCTGCTGTTTTAAACTCTAAAGACCGCAGGACCGGTAGAGATACTCTTAATGATCGGCTATGAAAAGCCAAATTACATTTACTCCTGAGGTGCTGACTTGCTGCACCCTCGACAACTACTGTGATTATTATTATTTGACCATGCTGGTCATTTAGGAACATTTGAAAATCTTGGCCATGTTCTGTTATAATCTCCACCCGGCACAGCCAGAAGAGGACTGGCCACCGCTCATAGCCTGGTTCCTCTCTAGGTTTTGGCCTTTCTAGGGAGTTTTTTTCTAGCCACCGTGCTTCTACACCTGCATTGCTTGCTGTTTGGGGTTTTAGGCTGGGTTTCTGTACAGCACTTTGAGATATCAGCTGATGTACGAAGGGCTATATAAATAAATTTGATTTGATGTGGAGAGAGCTCCAGTGTGCTGTGTTTAAACAGTAATACAGGTTGACTGTGCGCCCTACAAGCCCGCCCATTCCCCCTTTATTCTCTCTGAATGGCTGAGTGTTCCAAATCTGAATAACACAAATCAATTATAAAATGCCCATGGTCCTTCGCTAAATTCCCTTTTCATCTCCCATTAGTGCACTGAGCCACGGAGATGAGTGCTCCCAAGGGGCCACGTGGAGGTCAAATCTGCGCAGGTGCACGGGGGTTCCCTTGGAAAAACACCCCAGGAATTACACCACAACTTTGTTATTTTGAGAGCTTCCTTGAAAAACAAATGTATTCCCTTAAATAAGGTTCAACTTTGGTCAAGAACAAAATGATTAACCATAAAAAAAGTCAAATTGTATCTAAACAATATTTACACATCGGGACATTATTTTACAATATTGTATCACAGCTAGCTGTTACAAAACAGTATTTTTCCTTCCTCTCCATCTTCTTTGAAAATAATGAGTTTTCAGCACTTATTTACATGACCATTTTGAAATGTTCGGGTGTTGCGTAAAAAAATAAAAGAAAGTAACAAATAATTAAAAAGGCAGCAGTAAAATAACAATAGCGAGGAAATATACAGGGGGTACTGGTACAGTCAATGTGCGGGGGAACCAGTTAGTTGAGGTATTATGTAAATGTAGAGTTAATGATTATGCATAGATAATAAACAGTAGCAACAGCGTAAGAGGGGTCTGGGTAACCCTTTGATTAGCTGGTCAGGGGTCTTATGGCTTGGGTGTAGAAGCTGTTAGGCCTTTTGGACCTCAGACTTGGCGCTCCGGTACCGCTTGCTGTTTACATCCCCGTTAGTGAGCAAGTATTTGGCAAGATAATCCTTTCACCTGACAGGTGTCGCATTGCAAGAAGCTGATTAAAAGAGCAAGATCATTACACAGGTGAACCTTGTGCTGGGGACAATAAAAGGCCACTAAAATGTGTAGTTGTCACACAACGCCAAAGATGCCTCGGGTTGAGTGAGCGTGCAATTGGCATGCTGACTGCAGGAATGTCCACCAGAGCCATTGCCAGAAAACTGAATGTTAATTTTTCTACCATAAGTTTTAGCCATCTGACGTTTTAGAGAATTTGGCAGTAAGTCCAACCAGCCTCAAAACCACGTATATGGTGTGGGCGAGTGGTTTGCTAATGTCAGTCTTTTGAACAAAGTGCCTCATGGTGACGGTGGGGTTACGTTATGGGCAGGCATAAGCTACGGACAATGAACACAATTGCATTTTAGCGATTTTAAATGCACACAAATACCATTAAAAGCACCTGAATCCCATTTTTTTTTAAGGCAACTGTGACCAGATGCATATCCAAATTCCCAGTCATGTGAAATCCATAGATTAGGGCCCAATTTATTTATTTCAAATTTACCGATTGCCTCATGAATTGTAACTCAGCAAAAAAAAAAAAGATGAAATTGTTGCATGTTGCGTTTATATTTTACATTGATAGAAGCCACAATCTGCAATATTAAAGCTGATCTAACCCCCTAATATGTTCTACTAGATTGATGGCATAGGCTAATGATATTGCTGTTCATTACTCATCTTGGTGGCTGAGGAAAACTAAAACATGGACATTTGTTTTAACGTCTTCAAAGTGAGCATCATAATTTGGTATGAAGGACCGCACATGATTGCATCCTCAACTTGCATGTTCTGTTAATATGGATTAACCGAATCTAAATGTGATTTCTGTAATTCTGAGCACCGTTAGTGGACACCCTAATCAGGTTACGCACCCAATGCATATGGTCCTGCAGATTTCTCAACTGTCAGGTAAATTAAAAATGTTGCCAGTCAAATGTCCGGTGCCACATTTTCCTAACGGACACCCTGATATATAATAGTGATGGCTTAGTACAAAATGAAGTTTAGGCAAGGCTTTATTCTTCTATTCTAGTTTGTCAGCCTACTACATAGGGCTGGGAAAGGCCAGGGACCTTGCGATACAATATCACGATACGATAATTATTGCGATTCTCAAGATTCTATGTATTGCGATAAGATACTGTGACTTAATTTAGAATCGATGTTCCAAACATATTGCTCACCATATGTCTGCTACAGAGGGACAAGAGAGAGCCATGAGAAAAGAAGTTGATCAATCACAGAAAAAAAAAATACTGAAAAAAAAAAAAAAAAAAAAAAAGTTATGAAGGAAAAAGGGTGTTTTGGTGCAAGTACAGCCAACTAGCACAAAAATTATATATATATATATATATATATATATATATATAAATAAAAAAAGACAACGACACACTTTCAAAAATACTACGGTGATATAACTTAAAATAAATAGATGTTTAGACTTGTTCTTGGCTCTGATGACAGTAAAACACCAAACTGAAAAATGTTCCCATAATCCGTTTTAATATACACTTACCTCCTCACCAGCAGTTTTTGCAGGAAATCCCTGTTTTTTGGCAAGACAGGGTATTCGTTACACTCAAAGTGTGTGACTGCACAGGAGGACCGTAGAAGAGCAGCAGCCTGTTCCGCCAGGCCAGCGCCTAGTCGTCATAGTTAGGGGCCATGTTTGTTTTCCAGAGAAGGAGCCATCAGCACCTCCTGCAATCTGCCCTAAACAGCCCTGTGAACTTTGTCCCCGCAGAGCAGGCCCGGGGTAACAGGAAGTCTGACGTGGTGACTCAGGCCTGGCCGTTTTTTCTCTCTCTCTCCAGCATGAACACATGGGCATTTTTGTCTAACTAAAGGGTATGGAAAACAGAACTCCGCAGTTTAAAGAACATCCTCACGGTGTGATTTACATTATCATGGCTTATGGGGAGTCCAAGCGGTGTTTACCTTTTGAAGGCATTTCAAAGTTCTCTTTTGACACTCAAACTCACAATTCCGCTCTACAAACAAATCCTTCAGCATCTTAAAAATCAGGCTCCTTACAATAATCAATCCAGCTAAATCTGTGGACTAATAAGAGCGGTCAATAACTTCCATCTATTTCTCTTTAGCTGGGGTTGAGAAAGATAGCCCTATCTGCTAATAGTGGATTAAAGCTCTTGAGGATCCCTCCGTTTGGCACGGGCTACTTGTAGTGGTGGAGGATACAACAAGGGGCTGTGAACACGGCTCCAGTTAGTATTCCACGGTTGGGACGGACACATTTCAGACAGCCAGAAACGACCCTCGGAAGGATAGTCTGCTGTGATCATCACCTGAATTCCCCATACAGAAGCGGAAATTAGTGGTGCAGACATTTTCCTGATGGGGAAAAGTGGGAAGCGACAGGGCATTCATGATTTTCCAGTGCTGCTGCCCCAGTAACCAGAAGTAGAGCGGCTACATTGCCTAAACATCTTGTTTATACAGCTTGGGGTTTCGTCGCTGCTTCACCATCCTGCAGGACACAGCAGGAGACACTGATATGTAGGCTACACCAACATACTTTTGGTCATGTAGTGTGTGTGATAGATATACACTGCTCAAAAAAATAAAGGGAACACTTAAACAACACAATGTAACTCCAAGTCAATCACACTTCTGTGAAATCAAACTGTCCACTTAGGAAGCAACACTGATTGACAATACATTTCACATGCTGTTGTGCAAATGGAATAGACAAAAGGTGGAAAGTATAGGCAATTAGCAAGACACCCCCCAAAACAGGAGTGATTCTGCAGGTGGTGACCACAGACCACTTCTCAGTTCCTATGCTTCCTGGCTGATGTTTTGGTCACTTTTGAATGCTGGCGGTGCTCTCACTCTAGTGGTAGCATGAGACGGAGTCTACAAACCACACAAGTGGCTCAGGTAGTGCAGTTCATCCAGGATGGCACATCAATGCGAACTGTGGCAAAAAGGTTTGCTGTGTCTGTCAGCGTAGTGTCCAGAGCATGCAGGCGCTACCAGGAGACAGGCCAGTACATCAGGAGACGTGGAGGAGGCCGTAGGAGGGCAACAACCCAGCAGCAGGACCACTACCTCCGCCTTTGTGCAAGGAGGTGCACTGCCAGCGCCCTGCAAAATGACCTCCAGCAGGCCACAAATGTGCATGTGTCTGCTAAAACGGTCAGAAACAGACTCCATGAGGGTGGTATGAGGGCCCGACGTCCACAGTTGGGGGTTGTGCTTACAGCCCAACACCGTGCAGGACGTTTGGCATTTGCCAGAGAACACCAAGATTGGCAAATTCGCCACTGGCGTCCTGGAGACGCCGTGGAGAACGTTCTAGAAATAAGCAGCGTTATTATAAATATTATTTTCCCAACAACATGGAACAGAGTAACCACTAAATAAATAACGAAGAGGCTGTTTTTACAAAAGTGTAAAGCCTTTATTACAGAAAAGCAAAGATTTAAAAAACAGCCGCATTTGTGAAATCGTTTACTTGACATGTTGCGTGAGGCTTGGTGCTAATGGAATCAGTATCAAAACATACACAGGCAACAAAAGCAGGATCTAGAGGTCGACCGATTATGATTTATCAACGCAGATACCGATTATTGGAGGACCAAAAACGCTGATACCGATTAAATCGGATGATTTTTTAAAATGTATTTGTAATAATGACAAATACAACAATACTGATGGAACACTTATTGACTTAATATAATACATCAATAAAATCAATTTAGCCCCAAGTAAATAATGAAACATGTTCAATTTGGTTTAAATAATGCAAAAGCAAAGTTTTGGAAAAGAAAGTAAAATTGCAATATGTGCTATGTAAGAAAGCTAACGTTTCAGTTCCTTGCTCAGAACATATGAAAGCTGGCGGTTCCTTTTAACATGAGTCTTCAATATTCCCAGGTAAGAAGTTTTAGGTTGTAGTTATTATAGGACTATTTCTCTCTATACCATTTGTATTTCATATACCTTTGACCATTGGATGTTCTTATAGGCACTTTAGTATTGCAAATGTAACAGTATAGCTTCCGTCCCTGTCCTCGCTCCTCCCTGGAATCGAACCAGCAACACAACGACAACAGCCACAATCGAAGCAGCGTTACCCATGCAGAGCAAGGGGAACTACTTGAAGGCTCAGAGCGAGTGACGTTTGAAACGCTATAAGCACGCGCTAACTAGCTAGCCTTTTCACTTCGGTTACACCAGCCTCATCTCGGGAGTTGATAGGCTTGAAGTCATAAACAGCGCAATGCTTGACGCACAACGAAGAGCTGCTGGCAAAATGCACGAAAGTGCTGTTTGAATAAATGTTTGCGCCTGCTTCTGCCTACCACCGCTCAGTCAGATACTTGTATGCTCAGTCAGATTATATGCAACGCAGGACACGCTAAATAATATCTAGTAATATCATCAACCATGTGTAGTTAACAAGTGGTTATGATTGATTGTTTTTTTATAAGATAAGTTTAATGCTAGCTAGCAACTTACCTTGGCTTACTGCATTCGCGTAACAAGCAGTCTCCTTGTGGAGTGCAACGAGAGAGAGGCAGGTCGTCATTGCGTCGGACTAGTTAACTGTAAGGTTGCAAGATTGGAACCCCCGAGGTGACAAGGTGAAAATCTGTCGTTCTGCCCCTAAACAAGGCAGTTAACACACCGTTCCTAGGCCATCATTGAAAATAAGAATGTGTTCTTAACTGAATTGCCTAGTTAAATAAATAAATAAATAAATAAATAAATAAATAAATATATATATATATATATTTTTTTTTAAGCGCCCAAAAATACCCTAATTAAAATCGGTCGACCTCTAGCAGGATCTGTCTTATTTCTCTAGATATATTGATGATTTATAAAGCCAGGCACAGTTAACAGTTAGGTTATTGATTATAGACCTAAGTTGGGGTTTACCCTCTCCTCACTTTTCATAGACAATAAGGCAAGGACTGATTTCTCATATCCTCATTCTGCTGCTGCTTCCGGCATTGTTCTCAACATTAATGTTCTGGCTAACTTTGCTATTATTCACATGGCGCTTTTTCCTAGATCATGTTGCTAATTCAACAGCGCACTGATGCGTTTCAGAACCGTGGACAGCAACCGCATTCCAACGAGAGAAAAATAACATTTGTTATTTATTATAAAATATTATTTTTATTAGTGTTGCACCATTGTTCTTATGTAATATAACCATATACAATTTCAGTAGCATGTCTTAGACTGATGGACTGCGCCATCCCCACGCCCTCCACAACAGATCAGGCCACACAGATAGGGGTCTTGTACAGTGAAAAAATAATAATAATAATCATACTGCTTGACTAAAGAAATCTTGGTCGACCAACAGCCTTTCGACCAAACAGATGATTAAATGGGGTCAGCCCTACCGAGGATAGGCAATTTATATACGCTATGGGCTTCAGCACTCGGTGGTCCCATTCTATGGGCTTATGTGGCCTACCACTTCACTGCTGAGCCTTTGTTGCACCTAAATGTTTCCACTTCACAATAACAGCTGTTAGCTGAAGAGATCCATCGGCCATTATCTTGGGCCACTTTCTAGAGACAATATCTCTAATCACTCAATGCCTAGGTTTACCTTCAAATATATTCACATCCTACCATACCTTTGTCTGTAAATTATGCCTTGAATCTATTCCATCGCGCCCAGAAAACTGCTCCTTTTACTCTGTTCCGAACGCACTAGACAACCAGTTCTTATAGCCTTCAGTCGTACCATTATCCTACTCCTCCTCTGTTCCTCAAGCGATGTAGATGTTAATCCAGGCCCTGCAGCACCTAGCGCCACTCCTACTCCCCAGGTGCTCTCATTTGGTGACTTCTGTAACCGTAAAAGCCTTGGTTTCATGCATGTTAACATTAGAAGCATCCTGCCTAAGTTTGTTTTATTCACAGCTTTAGCACTGCCAACCCGGATGTCCCAGCCGTTTCTAAATACTGGCTTAGGAAGACCACCAAAAACCATAAAATCTCTATCCCTAACATTTTCCGACAAGATAGAACTGCCAAAGGGGGCGGAGTTGCAATCTACTGCAGAAATAGCCTGCAGAGTTCTGTCTTACTATCCAGGTCTGTGTCCAAACAATTTGTGCTTCTACTTTAAAAATCCACCTTTCAAGAAACAAGTCTCACTGTTTTCGCTTGCTATAGACCACCCTCTGCCCCCAGCTGTGCTCTGGACACAATGTGAATTGATTGCCCCCCATCCATCTCCAGAGCTCGTGCTGCTAGGTGACCTAAACTGGGACATGCTTAACACACCGACCATCCTACAATCTAAGCTTAATGCCCTCTGTCTTACACAAATTATCAATTTATTTTTTTATTTTTTTATTTATTTTACCAGGTAAGTTGACTGAGAACACATTCTCATTTGCAGCAACGACCTGGGGAATAGTTACAGGGGAGAGGAGGGGGATGAATTAGCCAATTGTAAACTAGGGATTATTAGGTGACCATGATGGTTTGAGGGCCAGATTGGGAATTTAGCCAGGACACCGGGGTTAACACCCCTACTCTTACGATAAGTGCCATGGGATTTTTAATGACCTCAGAAAGTCAGGACACCCGTTTAACGTCCCATCCGAAAGACAGCACCCTACACAGGGCAGTGTCCCCAATCACTGCCCTGGGGCATTGGGATATTTCTTTTAGACCAGAGGAAAGAGTGCCTCCTACTGGCCCTCCAACACCACTTCCAGCAGCATCTGGTCTCCCATCCAGGGACTGACCAGGACCAACCCTGCTTAGCTTCAGAAGCAAGCCAGCAGTGGTATGCAGGAACCTACCAGGTACAATGCCAAATCTGTAAACATGGGCACCCTCGTAGATATCATCCTAACCAACTTGCCCTCCAAATACACCTCTGCTGTCTTCAACCAAGATCTCAGCGATCACTGCCTCATTGCCTACATCCGTAATGTGTCTGCGGTCAAACACCACCCCTCATCACTGTCAAACACTCCCTAAAACACTTCAGCGAGCAGGCCTTTCTAATTGACCTGCCCCGGGTATCCTAGAAGGATATTGACCTCATTCCTTCAGTAGAGGATGCCTGGTTGTTCTTTAAAAAGTGCCTTCATCACAGATCTTAAATAAACGTGCCCCATTCAAAAAAAAAATGAACCAGGAACAGATATAGCCCTTGGTTCACTCCAGACCTGACTGTCTTTGACCAGCACAAAAACATCCTGTGGCGTACTGCATTAGCATCGAATAGCCCCCGTGATATGCAACTTTCAGGGAAGTTAGGAACCAATATACACAGGCAGTTAGGAAAACTGAGGATAGCTTTTACAAAACAGAAATGTGCATCCTATAACAAACAAGTTCTGGGACACTAAAGTCCAAGGAGAATAAGAGCACATCGCAGCTGCCCACTGCACTGAGGCTAGGAAACACTGTCACCGCCAATAAATCCACTATAATTAAGAATTTCAATAAGCATTTTTCTTCGGCTGGCCATGCTTGCCACCTGGCTACCCCGGTCAACTGCCCTGCACCCCCCACAGCAACTCGCCCAAGCCTCCCCCACCCAAATTCAGATAGCTGATGTTCTGAAAGAGCTGCAAAATCTGGACCCCTACAAATCAGCCGGGTTGGACAATCAGGACCCTCTCTTTCTAAAATTAGCTGCCGAAATTGTTGCAACCCCTCTTACTAGCCTGGTCAACCTCTCTTTCGTATCGTCTGAGATTCCAAAAGTTTGGAAAGGTGCCACGATCATCGCCTTCTTCAAAGGGGGCAACACCCCAGACCCAAACTGCTACAGACCTATATCTATCCTACCTTTCTAAGGTCTTCGAAAGTCAAGTTAACAGATTACCGACCATTTCGAATCTCACCATACCTTCTCTATGCAAACTAGTTTCAGAGCTGTCATGTGTGCACCTCAGTCACGCTCAAGGTCCTAAACGATATCATAACCGCCATCGATAAGAGGCATTACTGTGTAGCCGTATTCGTCGACCTGGCCAAGGCTTTCAACTGTCAATCACCACATTCTTATCGTTAGACAACAGCCTTGGCTTCTCAAATGACTGCCTCGCCTGGTTCACCAACTACTTCTCAGAAAGAGTTCAGTGTGTCAAATCGGAGGGCCTGTTGTCCGGACCTCTGGAATTCTGAGGGTGCCACAGGGTTCAATTCTCGGGCCAACTCTTTCCTCTGTGTACATCAATAATGTTGCTCTTGCTGCTGGTGATTCTCTGATCCTGATCCACCTCTATGTAGACAACACCATTCTGTATACTTCTGGTCCTACATTGGACACTTAACTAACCTCCAGACGAACTTCAAAGCCATAACTCTCCTTCCGTGGCCTCTGCTCTTAAATGCACGCTCTTCAACCGATCGCTGCTGTGCACCTGCCCGCATCACTACTCTGGACGGTTTCGAATTAGGTATTTCTAGTTATCCACATATTCTAGGTGTCTGGTTAGACTGTAAACTCTCCTTCCAGACTCACATTAAGCATCTCCAATCCAAAAGTAAATACAGTATTGGCTTCCTATTTCGCAACAAAGCCTCCTTCACTCATGCTGCCAAACATACCCTCGTAAAACTGACTATCCTACCGATCCTTGACTTTGGTGATGTCATTTACAAAATAGCCTCCAACACTCTACTCAAACTGGATGCAGTCTTATCACAGTACCATCCGTTATGTCACCAAAGCCCCATAATATACTACCCACCACTGTGACCTGTACGCGCTCGTTGGCTGGCCCTCGCTTCATACTCGGCGCAAAACCCACTGGCTCCAGGTCGTCTATAAGTCTTTGCTAGGTAAAGCCCCGCCTTAGCTTAGCTCACAGGTCACCATAGCAGCACGCAGCCGTAGCGCTCGTTCCAGCAGGTCTCTCTCACTGGTCACCCTCAAGCCAATTCCTCGTTTGGTCGCCTTTCCTTCCAGTTCTCTGCTGCCAATGATTGGAACGAACTGCAATTATTATTATTTTTTTAAATAAAATCACTGAAGCTGGAGACTTCGATCTCCCTCACTAACTTTAAACATCAGCTCACAGAGCACTGCACCTAGGCCATCCAACTACCTCATCCCCATACTGTATTTATTTATCTTGCTCCTTTGCACCCCAGTATCTCTACTTGCACATATCACTCCAGTGTTTAATTAGTATATTGTAATTACTTCGCAACCATGGCCTATTTATTGCCTTACCTTTCTTATCTTACCTCATTTGCACACACTGTATATAGACTTTTTCTACTGTATGTTTGTTCATTCCATGTGTAACTGTTGTTGTATGTGTCAAACTGCTTTGCTTTATCTTTGCCAGGTCGCAGTTGTAAATGAGAACTTGTTCTCAACTAGCCTACCTGGTTAAATAAAGGTGAGAAAAAGAAAATACATTAAAAAAATAAGTTGACCAGGGAACTCTAGCAGGGCAGAAATTTGACAAACTGACTTGTTGGAAACTTGGCGTCCTATGACGTGTCACTGAGCTCCTCAGTAAGGACATTCTACTGCCAATGTCAGTCTAGGAAGACTGCATGGCTGTGTGCTCGATTTTATAAACCCGTTTGCAACGGTGTAGCTGAAATAGTCAAATCCACACATTTGAAGGGGTGTCCACATGCTTGTGGACAGAGGGCTCCAGAGGAGCATATAACTAGGATGGATTGAAGAACACCTGTGCCTCAGCCTTCACTAATTGTTGTGCAAATTCAAAAGCTGTATTTCATTAAACTAATGTTTCCCAACTTTGAAACCTACATCTAAGACATAATAAATACATATAAATAAAATCTTGCAGCAAAATCCCTTACCATGGGGCAAAACACTTGTGTATCGTCACAACTAAAAATGCAACAAGTGGAACTCAACGTCCCAGGGGTGCTGTAAATTTGTAAAGAATGCAACTTTATTTTTTCTAAGACAAATGTGCCTAGATTCCAAGACAAGTATAATTTGATCCAAATTACCTCTGCCTTACTGACATGGCAAGACCTTGCTGCAAAATTGGACTCTGCAGATAATCTCTTTTTAACTATGTTTGGTAGGGTGCCAAGCCACAGCCACCCAATTAAGGGGAATTCTCCCCCCCCCCCCCCCCCCCCCCCCCCCCCCCCCCCGGTGCTGTTTCAAAGCAGGACACTTGCTAGGAGATAGGAAACTCCCCCTTTCCTCAGTAATGAGCAGAAAATTGCATTTATTGTGCCATTCAAAGGGCTGGTAGTGCAGCTTCTGAGATAAGCTGCGACATGGTGGCGTACTACTAGTCACGGTTGAATTTTATTTAGCTCCATCTATGAACCCAACTTGTTGCAAACGAGTATAGTTGAGAGAATTGTATGGCGCTTTGAAGGTGAAGGAATCAAAAGCCTTGTGTTGGATTGGAAAGGTCATCTTTGAAAATTGCTCAATATGAAACTGAGAATCAACAGAGTTGGTGTTGCACAGAGTTTGCGATCTTTATTTGTTGAGTGATTCCATAAGAGCCTAAACCACTGTGACAATCCCTGTGGAAAAACAGTGGCCAAGGCAGGAAGTCGGGAGCACAGTACTCTAAAAGCGGGATGTTCCCATAACCCTTCCGAATGGTTAAGCAATCTCTCACAGTGGGCAGCAGAATTAGGAGACTGAGTGACACGTAGAGTGGTCTGTTCCAACAGGAAGCTCACCACAAGACCCAATGTTGGAGTAAATCCCCACCTCACTTTTGTCCAATCACAATCTGAGGTACTTACCTGTAGTGACAGTATGAGGCTGACATTTCAGAGCTCTGGTATTTCTTTCTCTTTTACAACAATTTAGAATTGGCATATCAGTGTTCGATCTGACAGCTGGCAATGTGCCAATATTTGAATGGTTAGTGAGACTACTCAGAAAGTAAAGTTGAAAACCTGTTCAACAGGGGTCTTACTGAATTCTACATTTAGCCTACAACACAGATAAGTCCAAACACAACTAACAAGTGGGGGGAAGCAGGATCAGTGAAGAGGACTGCACACATGACTACACAATGTCATTGATGGTAAAGTACACAGAAGATGGAACACGTTTACAGTCCTTCTGAGGTACTGAACAGAGGAAAGGGGACAGTTGCCACCTCATACCATCGATGTAATTTGAAAGAAACTCATGCTCTTTGCCTGAAATAGTCTAACAAATACCCTATGCTGTAGCTTCTGGCTCACCCTCCCATACACTATAGAGACGTTTCAATGTCTTAAAGCTAATGGACCATTAGCTAAGTGTTAACCCTAAGCCACAGTCACAGGCTAAATCCTATACAGCATGATTCCAGTTTAAATTATTATATACTTGTAAATGTTAGTACTGCATGTGGTCAAAGACATACAGTACCAGTCAAAAGTTGACACCAACTCATTCAAGGATCTTTCTGTATTCTTACAATTTACTACATTGTAGAATCATAATGAAGCCAAAACTATGAAATCACACATGGAATCATGTCGTAATTAAAAAGTGTTGAATCAAAGTAGCCACCCTTTGCCTTGATGACAGCTTTGCACACACTTGGCATTCTCTCAACAAACTTCATGAGGTAGTCACCTGGAATGCATTTCATTTAACAGGTGTGCCTTGTTAAGTTACTTTGCGAAATGCATTTCCTTCTTAATGCGTTTGAGCCAATCAGTTGTGTTGTGACAAGGAAGGGGTGGTTATACAGAAGAAAGCCCTATTTAGTAAAATGTACTATTGTAGTAAGCTAATAATGCTATATTGCGTTTTCGCTTTAAACACTTAAAAAAAAAAAACGGAAATATTGGCTGGATTCACAAGATGTTTGTCTTTAATTTGCTGTACACCATCGATTTTTCAGAAATGTTTTATGATGAGTATTTGGGTATTCCACGTTGGTCTCTATAATTACTCTGGCTGCTTCGGTGCTATTTGTGACGGTAGCTGTGATGGTAGCTGCAATGTAAAACTGATTTATAGCTCAGATATGCACATTTTTCAAACAAACCATAGATTTATTGTGTAACATGTTATAAGACTGTCATCTGATGAAGTTGTTTCTTGGTTAGTTTGGTTGGTTCTTGGTTAGTTAGGTTGGTTCGTGCATGCTACCTGTGCTGAGAAAGAAATGTCTGCTTTTTTGTATTTGGTGGTGAGCTAACAAATATACGTGGTGTTTTCGCTGTAAAACATTTTTAAAATCGGACATGTTGACTGGATTAACAAGATGTTTATCTTTAATTTGCTGTATTGGACTTGTTAATGTGTGAAAGTTAAATATTTCTCAAAAATATTTTTTCATTTCACGCTCTGCCTTGTCAGTGGAATGTGGGAGGAGTTCCCGGGGCTACACAGGTTAATGTTAGATCCCTCACTTCCAAGGCAGTTATAGTCAATGAACTAATCAATGATCATAATCGTGATGTGATTGGCCTGACTGAAGGATGGCTCAAGCCTGATTAATTGACTGTGTTAAATGAGGCCTCTCCTCCTGGTTACACTAGTGACCATATCCCGCGCATCCCAGAGGTGTTGCTAACATTTACGATACCAAATTTCAATTTACAAAAAAAAAAAAAAAAAAAAAAAAAAAGCCTGCGTTTTCATCATGAAATCTAAGCAGCCAACTCAATAAATTTTTATAGCTACTGTTTACAGGCCTCCTGGACCATATACAGCGTTGCTCACTGAGTTCCTATCGGACCTTGTAGTCATGGCAAATATTTTACTTTTTGGTGACTTCAATATTCACATGGAAAAGTCCACAGGCCAGCTCCAAAAGGATTTCGGAGCCATCAACTCTATTGGTTTTGTCCTACATGTCTCAGGACCTACTCACTGCCACAGTCATACGCTGGACCTAGGTCATTTTGCAGGGCTCTGGCAGTGCACCTCCTTGCACTAAGGCGGAGGTACCGGTCCTGCTGCTGGGTTGTTGCCCTCCTACGGCCTCCTCCACGTCTGATGTACTGGCCTGTCTCCTGGTAGGGACTCCATGCTCTGGACACTACGCTGACCGACATAGCAAACCTTTTTGCCACAGTTCGCATTGATGTGCCATCCTGGATGAACTGCACTACCTGAGCCACTTGTGTGGGTTGTAGACTCCGTCTCATGCTACCACTAGAGTGAGAGCACCGCCAGCATTCAAACGTGACCAAAACATCAGCCAGGAATCATAGGAACTGAGAAGTGGTCTGTGGTCACCACCTGCAGAATCACTCCTGTTTTGGGGGGTGTCTTGCTAATTGCCTATACATTTCCACCTTTTGTCTATTCCATTTGCACAACAGCATGTGAAATGTATTGTCAATCAGTGTTGCTTCCTAAGTGGACAGTTTGATTTCACAGAAGCGTAATTGACTTGGAGTTACATTGTGTTGTTTAAGTGTTCCCTTTATTTTTTTGAGCAGTGTACATACATTTATATTTCTAATTTAAAAAAATTTAAAAAAAATCAGTTAAGGCTAGGGCTGATTAAGGTTTTACTGCTAACCTACAAAGCATTACATGGGCTTGCGCCTAACCATCTTTCCAATTTGGTCCTGCCGTACATACCTACACGTACGCTACGATCACAAGACGCAGGCCTCCTTATTGTCCCTAGAATTTCTCCAATTGAGCTCCATTTTAATGGAATGGTCTGCCTATCCATGTGAGAGACGCAGACTCGGTCTCAACCTTTAAGTCTTCATTGAAGACTCCTTTCTTCAGTAGGTCCTATGATTGAGTATAGTCTAGCCTAGGGGTGTGAAGGTGAACAGAAAGGCACTGGAGCGAAGAACCACCCTTGCTATCTCTGCCTGGCCAGTTCCTCTCTCTCCACTGGGATTCTCTGCCTCTAACCCTAATACGGGGGCTGAGTCACTGGCACTCTTCCATGCTGTCCTTAGGAGGGGGGGGCGGCATGATCTTCCTGTCCAGCTTGGTGCCCCCCTCGGTTTGGTGCCATGGGAGAGATCGTCGTGGGCTATACTCAGCCTTGTCTCAGGGTAGGAAGTTGGTGGTTGAAGATATCCCTCTAGTGGTGTGGGGGCTGTCCTTTGGCAAAGTGGGTGGGTTTATATCTGGCCTGGTTGGCCCTGTCCGGGGTGTGGTATAGTGTCTCTCTCCGTCAGCCCTAGGACCATGCCTCAGGACTACATGGCCTGATGACTCCTTGCTTTCCCCAGTCTACCTGGTCGTGCTGCTGCTCCAGTTAACTGTTCTGCGGCTATAAAACCCAGACCTGCACACTGGATGTGCTACCTTGTCCCAGATCTGCTGTTTTCAACTCTCTACCGCACCTGCTGCCTCTTACTCTGAATGCTCGGCTATGAAAAGCCAACTGACATTTATTCCTGAGGTGCTGACCTGTTGCACCCTCTACAACCACTGATTATTATTATCAAACTCTGCTGGTCATCTATGAACATCTTGGTCATGTACTTCTACAATCTCAACCCGGCACAGCCAGAAGAGGACTGGCCACCCCTCAGAGCCTGGTTCCTCCAGGTTTCTTCCTAGGGAGGTTTTCCTAGCCACTGTTCTTCTACATCTGCATTGTTTGCCGTTTTAGGCTAGGTTTCCGTATAGCACTTTGTGACATCGGCTGATGTAAAAAGGGCTTTAAATAAATGTGATTGATTGATAAATTAGTGTTACCAGCCTCAAATTGCAGCCTAAATAACTGCTACAGAGTTCAAGTAACAGAGACATCAACATCAACTGTTCAAAGGAGATTGCGTGAGTCAGGCATTCATGGTCGAATTTCTGCAAAGAAACCACTTCTAAAGGACACCATTAAAAAGAAGAAACTTGCTTGGGCCAAGAAAAACAAGCAATGGACATTAGACCAGTGGAAATCTGTCCTTTGGTCTGACGACTTCAAATTTGCGATCTTTGGTTCCAACCACTGTGTCTTTGAGATGCAGAGTAGGTGAACGGATGATCGCCGCATGTGTGGTTCCTCTGTGAAGCATTGAGGTGGTGGTGCGATGGTGACACTGTCTGATTTGTTTAGAATTCAAGGCACACTTAACCAGCATGGCTACCACAGCATTCTGCAGCAATATGCCATCCCATCTGGTTTGCGCTTAGTGAGAGTATCATTTTTTTTTCAACAGGACAATAATCCAAAACACACCTCCAGGCTGTGTAAGGGCTATTTGACCAAGGAGAGTGACGAGTGCTGCATCAAATGACCTGGCCTACACAATCACCCGCCCTCAACTAAATTGAGATGGTTTGGACAGAGTAAAGGAAAAGCAGCCAAAAAGTGCTCAACATGTGTGAACTTCTTCAAGACTGTTGGAAAAGCATTCCTCATGAAGCTGGTTGAGAGAATGCAAAGCTGTCAAGGCAAAGGGTGGCTATTTTGAAAGGCTACTTTGATTTGTGTAACACTTTTGGTTACTACATGATTCCTTGTGTTATTTCATAGTTGAGGCCTTCAGTATTATTCTACAATGTAGAAAATCGTAAAAATAAATTAAACCCCTTGAATGAGTAGGTGTGTCCAAACTTTTGACTGGTACAGTATGTCAAAGAAAGAAATCTTGAAGCTGCAGGAGCATTGGCCAGGGGATAGATAATAGTACAGCAGTTATCAGCATCAATTCCTTAAAACAAATAATACATAATTTGGTGGGTGCTTGTAGTTGTCCTATTTCACACATGTACAAGTGTGTATTCATGTGTGAATTGGAAATGTGCTTTTTGCATATCTTAACTCTCCCTGAGACACCCACGTAGAGTGGGGTCACAGCCAGGGTCAACCATCATCAACTGTGACCCTGGAGCAATTAGGGTTAAGTGCCTTGCTCAAGGGCACATAACATGTTTCCCTTGTCGGCTCTGGGATTCAAACTGGAGCCCAAGAAACCTCAAGCAAGTCTGTATTTCTCTAGATTGTGTCCAGTGTGACCCAAAAGCCCCAGAAACAAAAACCAGGATTTGTTGTACCATAACTTCCCATTGAGAGGTTTAACAATTAAGTGTGCCATGAAGACTGTGTTCAACTCTGTGCCACAGGAACATGGCATTCTTTCTAGTAAGTGGCCTAGTCGATCCCTGCTGGTTAATTAAAAAGAGAATTCTAGACTTATTTACTAATAAAGCTCAATAAACTCAAATAGTTGACTGTTCAACAATTCAACCAGGGAACCCACCCACACTCAATATACCAACTACCAAACCTACGGCCCTCTCTGACAAGGCACCAGCAACTTCACACAATAACTCACTGTCCAGTGTACTGCCATGCTACCCACCGTCTAATTATGAGATAAGCAACCCCAAAACAATTAACCATGTCTCATTAGGCCGTCTGACACAAGCCACAATGAGGCACTGTGTTCACTTTCATCCATTCAAACAAATGAACTTGCAAGTAATTTGCAGACAAGTCATGAAGCATGATTTAGCATTGCATCTCATAAATATCTCAAGAGTATACTCTAAATGATGTTTAGGCCCAATGCTTGCTGGCATTATAGAGCACCATTTAACATCAAACACTCTCCTCCTGCAAGCATGCCAAGTTTAATGTGTGCGAGTGAGAGAACACTGGGTCACCTGATGAACGTATATGACCGTCACATCAACGTATATGTACTACTGGGAAGCACACCTCAAAGCAGATTTCCCATAGTCTGGATTGCCATTGTGTAACCCATTTCATTCAGATGGACCCAAATTAAAATGATAGGGTCATGTGGATGGGTAACTAACTATAGGCAACATTTCAGCCTGTAATTACAACAATATGATTCAGGGAATAACTAAACTGCAACATAAGCACAATTTCTGACCATGATAGCATGTATTCAAATATTAGTTGTTGCAACTATGTGGGCTACAAGGGAGTTTAAAACTCAACACGTGCCTGCTGCTTTTATTTTAAGACATCTAAAGCCTTTTCTTTACTGCAGGAATTGACAGACACACATGGATTATGGTTTAGGTTAAAGGGAGATGGCAGGTGGGGGCTACCACTATAGTTATGCTATGGGTGAGGTTTAAATTACACTTGGCTCACTTCCAATGCAGCTTGTTCTGCCACAAGTGAGCCATCCCCTTGAGCTGAAGGCAAGTCATCTGTCATTGCATGCTATGGATTTGGTTGGAAGTGTCAAACAGAGACCAGAGAGGGATGGGAGAGACAAAAATGTTTAATTACTCAACGTTCCAGATTCATGATCTTACCAAGTTACAAAACGATCACAAAACATCAGTTACTACTTTAGTTTAGTAGCCGTCCATCCTACAGCCACAACAAAATAAAGATTGTGCCAGGAGTGGCCACAAGAGTACAGCAATGTAACAATTGCTATACACAATGTAACACATGGACATTTTAGAAAGCATAGCGTTTGTAATCAGCTAACTTGCCTTGCTTTCTGCTTGCTAGTGAAATCAAACAAACACTTTGGCAGTGGGTCGCTGACCGTACATGCCGTTTCTGCAATCATGACTCCTTTCGAAAGTTTGAGGATTTGAGTGAGTCACTAAAGAAAACCAAGTCACGAATTGATAACCTGTTTATTCAATGCGCCATGTCTAACTCCAACTTTTTAAGCCGATCGTCGTTAACGTTGGCTAACAAGCAACAATATGGCATCTCATAAAATCTCGATGTAACAAGTGCAGTATCCGCTCGTGAATTGGGCTGCTAACATTGGCACTCTTGCTTTAAGTATTCTCTGCGAGCTATATAGGTGGTATAATTTACTCCACTGAAACTTAACCTAGTTGGGCATATCCTGAAACACATAGTTAAATCGACAATTATTAACGTTAGCTAGAGAAACTTGCAGGAGCTTCCAACACAAGGTAATGGGGGCGGGGCGCAACCAATGCACAGATGGTTTTACAAAATGATTGAGGATTAGCTACCCCTTGTTCACATTGTTACGGCACGAATGATGCACTAGTCAAATGTAGCGAGCAAGCCAGCTAGCTGTCTTTTGTAAATTGTTTGGTAGCACTTGAGAACCAAGTCACTAATTGACAGGCATTGATTTTAAAATTAGCCAGCTAACTTAACCAGTATCGCTGCTTGAGACCTCTAACGCCCAGAAATAAAGCTCTGGTTCAAACTCTCATTCACCAGTTCTGCACGCGTTATAGTATCAAAATACCTTTGTTGATCACCCAATATGGAGTTTCGCTGAGCAACTACTGGTATCATCATTTACACTTGTTACGGCCGGTAATTAACATCCAAAAAGGTGTCGATAACGTTAAACATTAACAAGCAACCGAGAAAAAGGCCTATTCTGCAAGGAACAGTTGGAGATGCTCCAATACTTTTTAAAAAGTTAGTTAACTGCATGGCTTGCTAGCTTACCAGTTAACTAGTTACAAGCGAAAACAAGTTTGAAATGTTTGATAACGTTACCACATAGCATTGCTAACTATCTAGCAGGCTACAATGATGGAAGTAACGTTTTAAAATAACTGGATTTATTTACCTTACTTTTATCGTTCTACCAATTGTGTGCAAATTAGGTAGCACCATAACGTTAAATCAACGTACCTGATGCAGTTCAGATGAAATAAGAAAAGCTTTTACAACGTGGTCTCGTAAAAATGTGCTCTGGTGAACCTAAAATTGAAATTCCCAGACCAAAATCTGTCTGGGAGAAGATCCAACTGTCGATAATACACTAACTCCACCCAGCAAAGAAATACATGTGCCTCTCCAATTTAATTGGCTTGGGCATTTCACACGTATCAGAGAATGCATTGTGATTGGTTCCTCTACCAGTCTGTAAAAGTCGGCGTTTTCTATTGGTGGCCTAAAATTATTTGCATGTTGAGTTGGGGTGGTGAAGTGGCTCCCACTACTGAAAATATATTGTAATTGAAATGATTTTCCGTTTACAGTAGTATCCAATGATATTTGGTTGAAATATTGCCTTTCAGTTTCATTTGGAAATCACTGTGGAGCAGAAACAACACAGGATCATTTTTATCTGAACAGACTAAACATTATTTAATTTTTTAAATAGGCTCAATTTAGTATCACAGAGTCATGTGTTCCAAGTTCAACAACAGCAGCATCAGATGACTTACAGTACCAGTCAAAAGTCTGGACACACTCACTGATTCAAGGGTTTTTCTTTATTTTTGCTATGTTATACATTGTGGAATAATAGTTTGGACATCCAAACTATGAAATAACACATATGGAATCATGTAGTAATTGTGTGCACATTTCAACCAAAAAAGTGTTCAACAAATCAAATATATTTTATAGTTGAGATTCTTCAAAGTAGCCACCCTTTGCCTTGATGACAGCTTTGCACACTCTTGGGTCTCTCAATCCGCTTCATGAGGTAGTCACTTATATTTCAATTAACAGGTGTGCCTAGTTAAAAGTTAATGCGTTTTAGCCAATCAGTTGCGTTGTGACAAGGTAGGGTTGGTATACAAAAGATAGCCCTATTTGGTAAAATACCAAGTCCATATTATGACAAGAACAGCTCAAATAAGCAAAGAGAAATGACAGTCCATTATTACTTTAAGACATGAAGGTCAGTCAATCCGGAATATTTCGAGAACTTTTTAAGTTTCTTCAATTGCAGTTGCAAAAACCATCAAGCGCTATGATAAAACTGGCTCTCATGAGGACCGCCAAAGGAAAGGAAGGCCCAGAGTTACCTCTGATGCAGAGGATAAGTTCATTAGTTACCAGCCTCAGAAATCGGCAATTAACTGCACCTCAGATTGCAGCCCAAATAAATGCTTCATGGAGTTCAAGTAACAGACACATCTCAACATCAACTGTTCAGAGGAGATTGTGTGAATCAGGCCCTCATGGTCAAATTGCTGCAAAGAAACCTCTACTAAAGGACACCAATAATAAGAAGAGACTTGCTTGGGCCAAGAAACATGAGCAATGGACATTAGACAGGTGGAAATCTGTGTCTTTGTGAGAGGCAGAGTAGGGAAACGTACGATCTCCGTAAATTTGGTTCCCACCGTGAACCAAATGGAAGAGGATGTGCGATGGTGCTTTGCTGGTGACACTGTCTGTGATTTATTTAGAATTCAAGGCACACTTAACCAGCATGGCTGCCACAGCATTCTGCAGCAATACGCCATCCCATCTGGTTTGCGCTTAGTGGGACTCTCATTTGTTTTTCAACAGGACGATGATCCAAAACACACCTCCAGGCTGTGTAAGGGCTATTTGACCAAGGAGAGTGATGGAGTGCTGCATCAGATGACCTGGCCTCCACAATCACCCAACCTCAATGCAATTGAGATGGTTTGGGATGAGTTGGACTGTAGAGTGAAGGAAAAGCAGCCAACAAGTGCTCAGCATATGTGGGAACCCCTTCAAGGCAGTTGGAAAAGCATTCCTCATGAAGCTGGTTGAGAGAATGCTAAGAGTGTGCAAAGCTGTCATTAAGGCAAAGGGTGGCTATTTGAAGAATCTCAAATATAAAATATATTTTGACTTGTTGAACACTTTTTTGGTTACTACATGATTCCATATGTGTTATTTCATAGTTTTGATGTTTTCACTACTATTCTACAATGTAGAAAATAGTACAAATAAAGAAAAACCCTTGAATGAGTAGGTGTGTCCAAACTTTTGACTGGTATTGTATATCAACAGCTTTACTTGCGAAAACAAATAAAGAATGGACCACCTTGCTGCAGGGTAGTGCAGCAGCACACACAAAACAACCATTAGCACTTTCGCTTGCCATCAAATATCCATTACAGAGTAGATATTCGGTTGCGGGCACTGAGGATCAATAGATGCCATTAAAGTCTAGGAGGTTGAGCGTTCATTATTAATGCATTGATTGCCTCTTATTGTATGTTTGTAGCGAAATGGATCGATGGCCTTGTCTTTGTTTATAACCTTGACATGCTAGTACTTACTGCACAAGGTACATTAAGTTACTTACTAGTACATTGCCACTGTGTTGTACCAATTAACAGGACTGTGCTACAGAGGTCTAAAGGGACACTCACAACACTGTCATGTGATAGGGTCATATGTCAAAAGGCCTACATCTTAAACATCAAACCATGATGAAACCAAAACCAACATCTTAATTTCAGCCAACCAAATAATACATAAAATAGACTGAGGGATCACATTTTAAATATGTATTTTGTCAGAAGGTTTTGAAAGGTAAATATCAAATAGGATTAAAGCACAAATGTAAAACAAAAGTCTGTCTTTCTTCACATATCAGAGTAAAAGTAACATCCAACTCACCAGCAGAAGATGAACATAATCACAGTTGAGAGGCACATCCACCGATTCATTCCAAGAGATCCAGATGCAAAATAAAAGCAAAGGGAGAATTAGGCCTATAATTAATTTCATAGTCTCATATGCTTTCAGAGGTTGTGCAACATAAGATCACACCCATATACTGTAGACTTTAAAATGAGAAGAAAGTGAGAAATGATGTACCTCAATTGTGTTTTTCCTGTTTAAGGCACAAATGATCAATTACAGATTACAGGCATAAATCCTAGTTCCAGTTGATTAGCATGATATGTGCTGTGATACTACCAGGGAATCAAACTGTCCTCTGTTACCGTCCCAGGATTGTTGTTTCTAATCAAATCCCGAAACATGGTGACAGATTTACCCCAAGGGATTAGTTAGAAGAATTATCACAATCCACCAACTGGCCCGTAGATATCAAATGCATAAAAAAACGAGTGTATTAACAGATACCCTAGCTGCTTACTCTTTGACAGCAAAGAGGTTGCTCTAGGTTAATAACATCCCCGGCGGTAGAAGAGCTAGGTCAGGTTCGCCTTCGATGCGGCAACATCCAGTACATCTAGGTCTCCTTACTGCGGACCAATGAGGAGGGCTAGCGTTAAAGGAAACAGTGCATTAAGAGGGAGAGAGACAAAGTACTTGGAGCAGTAACTCTGTCACACTCTGTGTGCACGTAAATTCTGTTGATGCTATCATGGGGCAGAGTCTTGAACACAGCCAGCCTAGTTAAAAAGATTACTTTATAAGGCAGTGTGTTTGACTGACGATTGAGTTGACAGCAACTGCTCTCTTCATAACCTTTTCATGCAATAGCCTCTCTGTAATGTTATAAATGGATTCCATGATGCAGGATGACTTTGCGGTGTACAGGTGCCTGACAGTGGAGCCGATTGAATGTCTCAAATGCCATGAATTGTAATCCTCCACTTTATAATCTGTTTTATGACTGCACGCACATGCCTTTAATGACTGACATTCAGTACATACCACAATCAATTACATATCTTTGAGGTGATTACGTACATTTCAAGAATATTTCAGTGTCAGAAGAGGTCTGTTGATTTTTGTGAAACACATACACAGCTACAATTTACATGTAAAACATCTTAAAATGGCAGTTCTATGAATGATAGCTGTTGTATAACATTGCACCCCAATTTTCATTATTCTATTTACTATGAAAAATTCAATCACAAAACATGCTCTGTAACAAGAGCCAAAGTTCATGTGGTACACATATCCTGGAGGAAGGAACTGTGAGCAAATATAGGCGTTTCAGATTCTCACTCACCTCAGAGATTGTGTACTTAAATTGACATAGGCACCAAGAGATACGATGGGGAGATAGGTGAACGCCTGGAGTGTCTGTCTGCTTCTGTTCAGTTAAAGAACGAGTCGCCAAACTGGTCCTGCTATTACACCTGTTCCCTTTTTGTGATAGCAGGTATCTCCCCCACAATCTGAAATCAAATCCAGTGGTGTACAGTTACAAAACACAAACAAAGGCGTTAACGGTAGAAGGAAGAACATACATGAGCCTTTTTTTCAAGGCATTGTTTGTTCCTGCAAACAATACAGGTGTTACCTGGGGAGAGGATGGTGAACAAGGAAGAAGTATTGTGGTGTACTTTTAAAAGATTGTATGGAAATGTAACATTAATTAAACCTTTATGTAATATTTCAATACTGTATAAGCTCAATGTTGCATAATGACAAACTACTGGATTGTTTAGAGATATGCCCTTCACTTCAACGTGTGTGACTTCTGTCTTTATTACAGGAGGGTGTATATTATGTATTGATTTAATCAGTCTTTTCCTGACAGTTATTTAAATACAAGAAAGAAAGGCGACATACAGTTATAAGAACTCTATTCTATCTAGTTTGTGTCTCGTTTGTTCTAGGGCTGGGTTGGGGTTTGTAACGTTCCTGACCTGTTTTATGTTGTTTTTGTATGTGTTTATGGTCAGGGCGTGTGTTTTGGGTGGGCAGTCTATGTTTTCTGTTTCTATGTTGGTTTTGGGTTGCCTGGTATGGCTCTTAATTAGAGGCAGGTGTTTTGCGTTTTCCTCTAATTGAGAGTCATATTTAGGTAGGGTGTTCTCACTGTTTGTTTGTGGGTGATTGTCTTCCGTATCTGTGTTATGGTTTGCACCATACGGGACTGTTTGTTTGGTTGGTTGGTTGTTCGTTTCGTTTTGATGTAGTCTGTTCCTGTCCGTGAGTTTTACGTTAGTTTTGTAAGTTCATGTTCAGGTTTTTTCGTCTACGTCGTTTTCTTGTTTTTGTAATTTTGAAAGTGTTTGTTTTCGTGTTGCCATCGTGTCAAATAAAAGATGGCTTATTTCCCGAATGCTGCGTATTGGTCCACTGATCTTTCTCTCCTCTCCTCATCCGAGGATGAGGAGAACGACAGCCCTTACAGGGTTCTACACTAGGCCATCTACACAGCATGTGTGCGTTACCATGTCCTGAGGTCATCCGTTACAAGAATGGGTGTGGCCTAGTCTAATTGAGGTTAACAGGGCATAAACTGATACTATCACCACCTGCTGCTGGCTATTTGATTTCAGGAAGTACCAGTACTCAGGCACAGAAAGTGATTGACAACTTTCAAAAATTTGTGAGAAATTAGTGCTCTGAATTTAGCTGATCTTGTCTATACAATATTGTAATCACCTCACCCCATTATCATTTAGCTATTTTATCAGTTAACAGAAACACTGTTTCAGTTTCAGTAACAGTGTCAAAGCACAGTGAAGGTTAATGCTTGATCATGAATCAGTTCCATTAAATTACACATCAGTCATTGAATGAAGGCGTCTTTTGTATGGGTTTTTGTTCAGATCCCTGCTGCTCGGTCTGAACATTAACACGCATCTCTTGCGGTACGGATTTGGACGCTTAAGGTCCTAATCTTTCATATCAGAGAGAAATATTTTCCAAAAAACAAATTGTTAAATTGATACACACCTTAATAGGATTAATGTTCCCACGAGGCCATATCTCCATGTTACATTACATGTTTACAGAAGACAGAAGGACCACCTGTTATTACTTGTAAGTCGCTCTGGATAAGAGCGTCTGCTAAATGACTTAAATGTAAATGTAAATACATGCACCCCGAAAACATGTATTGTATGTAATGGACGAAGGCTGCCAGAAACGTATTGTCAATGAAAAAAAACTCTCGGCTTCAACAGTGATAAAGCCGGTTAAAACTATATATATATATATACTAGCTGACAACAGGAGTGCTGTTTTGAAGCAACTGCGCCTCCATCTTGGCACTCCCTCGCCGTTGTAAAAAAAAAAGTTATAGAAATGCATTTGCTAATGTCTACATTTGTTTTTGTCACGTTCATTCTATTACAGGCGCCTTAATGCTTACTTTTAAATTATATTATGTGAGCAAAATATACTAATTTAAATAAAAAATATATTAAAAAACATTTTCATTAAGGTATACTTTTTTGAAAGTACTAATGTTACTGTCCCCACTACAACAAAAATACTTGAAAACATGTAATTTTGTCCTTGAAACATTTAAATGAAATACTGTAGAATTCCGTTCATTCCTATGGAGGACTGGTTTTCTGAGGATTGCCAATGTGGCCTACCTGTAACGGTTTTCTTCTGTGGAAGAAGGAGAGGACCAAAGCGCAGCATGATTAGTGTTCATCATGTTTAATAAAAGACAATAAACTGAACACTTCCAAAATACAAAACAACAAACGTGAAAACCGAAACAGTTCTATCTGGTGCAGACACACAAAGACTGAAGACAACCACCCACCAAAACCCAACAGAAAACAGGCTACCTAAATATGGTTCCCAATCAGAGACAATGACTAACACCTGCCTCTGATTGAGAACCATATCAGGCCAAACAAGAAACCCCACATAGAAACAGAAAAACTAGACTATACCCACCCAACTAACGCCCTGACCACACTAAAACAAAGAAAATACAAAAGAACTATGATCAGAACATGACAGTACCAGCCCCCCCCCCCCCCCCCCACTCCCACTCCGGCCGCAAAACCTGAACCTATAGGGGAGGGTCTGGGTGGGCATCTGTCCGCGGTGGCGGCTCTAGCGTTGGACGTGGACCCCAACCCACCATAGTTTTAGTCCGCTTCTGTGACCTCCTAGGAACCCTCACTGCCGACCCCGGCCTGGGATCCCTAACAAATGGGCCCACAGGACTGAGGGGCAGCTCCGGACTGAGGGGTAGCTCCGGACTGAGGGGCAGTTCCGGACTGAGGGGCAGCTCCGGACTGAGTGGCAGCTCCGGACTGAGGGGTAGCTCAGGACTGAGGGGTAGCTCAGGACTGAGGGGTAGCTCAGGACTGAGGGGTAGCTCAGGACTGAAAGGCAACTCCGGACTGAAGGGCAGCTCCTGACTGGTGGGCGGCTCTGGCAGCTCCTGACTGGCGGGCGGCTCCTGACTGGCGAGCAGCTCTGGCGGCTCCTGACTGGCGGGTGGCTCTGGCGACTCCTGACTGGCGGCTCTGGCGGCTCCTGACTGGCGGCTCTGGCGGCTACTGACTGGCGGCTCTGGCGGCTTCTGACTGCGGCTCTGGTGGCTCCTGACTGGCGGGCGGCTCTGGCGGCTCCTGACTGGCGGGCGGCTCCTGACTGGCGGGCGGCTCTGGCGGCTCCTGACTGGCGGTCGGCTTTGGCGGCTCCTGACTGGCGGGCGGCTCCGGCGGCTCCTGACTGGCGGGCGGCTCCGGCGTCTCCTGACTGGCGGGCGGCTCTGGCGGCTCCTGACTGGCGGGCGGCTCTGACGGCTCAGGACAGACGGGCGGCTCTGACGGCTCAGGACAGACGGGCGGCTCTGACGGCTCAGGACAGATGGGCGGCTCTGACGGCTCAGGACAGACGGGCGGCTCTGACGGCTCAGGACAGACGGGCGGCTCTGACGGCTCAGGACAGACGGGCGGCTCAGGCGGCGCTGGACAGACGGGCAGCTCTGGCCTGCTGAGGCGCACAGTAGGCCTGGTGCGTAGTGCCGGAACTGGTGGTACCGGACTGGTAACTCGCACCTCAGGGCGAGTGCGGGGAGCAGGAACAGGGCATACTGGACCCTGCAAGGCGCACAGTAGGCCTGGTGCGTGGTGCCGGAACTGGTGGTACCGGAGTGGGGACACGCACCACTGGGCGAGTGCGGGGAGGAGGAACAGGACGTACAGGGCTCTGGAGACGCACAGGAAGCCTGGTGCGTGGTGTTGGCACTGGTGGTACCGGACTAGGAACACGCACCTCAGGGCGAGTGCGGGGTGCTGGAACTGGAGGCCTGGTTCGTGGCGCCGGCACCGGAGGACTGGTACGAGGGGCTGCCACAGGAGAGCTGGTACGTGGGGCTGCCACAGGAGAGCTAGTGCGCTGAGCTGGCACAGGATGTGCAGGACTAGGGAGGCGCACAGGAGGCCTGGTGCGTGGGGCTGGCCCAGTCTTCACCAGATGGCTAGCACGCACCTCAGGACGAGTATGGAGAGCTGACTCCGGTGACATCAAATCCCCGACACGCTCCGTCGGGCGGATGTCGTGCCTCATGCACCAACACAGCACCTCCCTCATAACTCTCTCCTCCAATTTCCCCATTAAATCCTTCACAGTCTCTGCTTCACTCACCCTGCTCACCTCCAACTCCACCCCGACTGGCTGCGGTTCCATCCTCAGCTCCTCACGGTAAGCACGGGGAGCTGGCTCAAGACTCCTACTTGACCCAGCTACACACCCCTTGTTGCCCCCCCCCAAGAAATTTTTGGGGCTGCCTCTCGGGCGTCCTTGCCAGCCGTGTTCCCTCGTAACGCCGGTTCCCTTTAGCGACTACCTCCGCTCTCCTGGCTGCATCCACCTGTTCCCATGGCAGGCGATCCCTTCCAGCCAGAATCTCCTCCCATCTGTAACATCCCTTGCCGTTTAGAATGTCCTCCCATGTCCATTCCTCTTCAGATTTCGCCCGCTGCTGCCGCTGCTGCCCGTTACCACGCTGCTTGGTCCTTCTTTGGTGGGTGTTTCTGTAACGGTTTTCTTCTGTGGAAGAAGGAGAGGACCAAAGCGCAGCGTGATTAGTGTTCATCATGTTTAATAAAAGACAATAAACTGAACACTTCCAAAATACAAAACAACAAACGTGAAAACCGAAACAGTTCTATCTGGTGCAGACACACAAAGACTGAAGACAACACCCATCAAAACCCAACAGAAAATAGGCTACCTAAATGTGGTTCCCAATCAGAGACAATGACTAACACCTGCCTCTGATTGAGAACCATATCAGGCCAAACAAGAAACCCCATATGGAAACAGAACAACTAGACTATACCCACCCAACTCACGCCCTGACCACACTAAAACAAAGAAAATACAAAAGAACTATGGTCAGAACGTGACACTACCGTTGGCTTCAAAGCCAGTACATAGCATTAGTAATCCAGGGTTTCTATAAATCTTTGTTTAAAACTCTACAGTAATTGTGCATTTTGCATTTGTGAAATTATTTTGGTGTGATATTTTGGTGGGCTTTATATTTCTAGAACCGTATTGCAATTGAGAATCGATTCACATTTAGTTAGAGTATTTGGCTGCCAGAGCCAGTCTACCTATGAAAATAACATATACAGTAGCTAAGGTACTTGGACCTTAATAAGCAGTAAAGGTAAGGTTAGGCTCCATACAAGTATTGGGCTAAGTAAAGGTTACTAATCAACATCACTACATCTGTATTTGAAAATGTTATATATTCTGAAGAGTGAACTATGGACACTCTTACTGAGAGTTGTGGCTGCTTTGAGTGATGTATTGTTGTCTCTAGCTTCTTGCCCTTTGTGCTTTTGTCTGTGCCCAATAATGTTTGTACCCTGTTTTGTGCTGCTACTATGTTGTGCTGCTGCCATCTTATGTTGTTGTCATGTTGTGTTTCTACCATGCTATGTTGTTGTCTTAGGTCTCTCTTTATGTAGTGTTGTCTATCTTGTCATGATGTGTGTTTTGTCCTATATTTGTTATTATTATTATTTATTTTTTATCCAGCGCCTGTCCCCGCAGGAGGCCTTTTGCCAGGCCATCATTGTAAATAAGAATTTGTTCTTAACAGACTTGTCTAGAATGTCATAATATACCTAGCAAACATTTAAGTGATAATGCCCTCGAAGCCGGTGTTTGGAGGATTTATTGTGAGGGCCGGCAAACCGTGCCACTATATCCTCCAAACACCGGATTCGAGGGCATTATCACATTTATACAACGGGTTACCAACATACTCAAATAATGATTGACATATTTTCTTTTTTTTTAATGTAATTTTGATCAATTTATTCATACTATTTCATCCTTCCATGAGATATAGTCCAAATCTAGGGTTGCTAGAGACGTGACTCAGTCGTTCAGTCTTTTTGTTCTATATCTACGGACGCGACCAATCGTTCGTTCCATACTGACTGTCAAGATTCTTATTCCTTACTTGCTAGCTAGCCAACTACGGCTAACTTACAGTCACGTCAAAAAGTGCTGCCAGAATAACAGCAAAGTAGCTTCATTTGCATTTTTTTAACCTGTTTTCTAGTGATATTTATTTAGATACATCCATAACAATGTGCTAATGAGGCGGTGATTTCGCATGGCATAGAAAATGTGCTCACTCGTCAGGACACTGTTGTTCAGAGGAGCAAGCCAAAAACACAGCAACAGTAACAGAATCACGTCAAACTAAAGCTGGAAAGATTGCAAATTAGCTGTGTTTTCTTTTACCTTTTAAAAAATCTATGTTTTTGTATATATCCATAAAAATGATGCCAGGTGATTCTTGATTTCAACTGGCTGAGAAACGCTGCCTGCCTGTCTGTTTCATTCCGACATATTCATTACTACGGACAGCAGGAGATCGAATTTCAATACTGAAACAATGTTGCAAATGTTAGAGAGGCAGACAGCAAGGTTTATATAGATCTCCGCTGTTGAAAACGACATTTTTGTGTAAACGAAATGTGAGATAATGTCTAGATGCTTTTATAGTGGAAATGAAGTTATAAATTGCGTGGCTGGGCTGATGAGACAGTGGATTGTGCAGTCAGATGGAACAGAGAAAATAGGCACTTAAACGTCATAGATTTAGCCGGTGTTAATTTGTGGAATAGACACCAGCGGGAATGCGGTTTTAAGCAATCAACATTAGACCCACTCGTTGTATAAATTATGTCAAGTAACATTTGTTTTTGTCATAAGCGTATGTAATTTGACCATTTTGAGCATCCGTTGTCTTGTGTTTACATATGTAGTGAGTTATGTTAGTTAGCGAGGAGTAAGCACACATTTTGCAGGTTTGCTGCAAAAAGTACCATTTAACTTTATGCTGAAAACAAATGCTGGACATTTTGTTTTTATTCTCTACAAAGCTAGCCTTTCAGTATGCTAGCGACGTTACTAGCTAACTTGAATTAGACGTATTTTAACAGATGGCAGGAGCTAGTTAGCTAAAGGTAGCTAGCTAGAGAGTAATATAAGACTGAATGCCACGGCTTGGTCACGCGTGAGTTAACTATCCTTACTCCAAATGCTATGTAGCTAGCTAACATTAGCTGGTTAGTCTCATTTAGGCTGTCCTGCTCAGACTTCACTTCTTAAATCTATTAGAGGGATTTGCCTGCTTCAAAGAATGCTTGCAGTCCGAGAACATCAATGTGCAAACTGCACGAAGCCCCACGCTAAATTTGACAAAGGAAGCTAATCAAAACGGTTTCTACTTTTCTGTATTACCTCAAGGTCAGGTAAACTTCTTTGGAATGCAGCCGGTCACTGGGAATGATTATGCTGTCGAGCTCGAGATGAGCAGCAAGGACCATGACAACGACCTCTTGCTGTCACCTGCACATGATCCATCGACTGATATAGTGCTAAATACGGCTGCTAGAATCCTGACTAGAACCAACAAATTTGATCATATTACTCCAGTGCTAGCCTCCCTACACTGGCTTCCTGTTAAGGCAAGAGCTGATTTCAATGTTTTACTGCTAACCTACAAAGCATTACATGGGCTTGCTCCTAACAATCTTTCTGATTTGGTCCTGCCGTACATACCCTACAGACAGGAGCGGTCAGGAGACACTGTGGCCCCATCCGAAGATACCCCCGGACAGGGCCAAATAGGAAGGATATAACCCCACCCACTTTGCCAAAGCACAGCCCCCGCACCACTGGAGGGATATCTTCAACCACCAACTTATAATCCTGAGACAAGGCCGAGTATAACCAACAAAGATCTCCACCACAGCACAAACCAAGGGGGGGGCGCCAACCCAGACAGGAAGATCACGTCAGTGACTCAACCCACTCAAGTGACGCACCCCTCCCAGGGACGGCATGAAAGAGCACCAGTAAGCCAGTGACTCAGACCCTGTAACAGGGTTAGAGGCAGAGAATCCCAGTGGAGAAAGGGGAACCGGCCAGGCAGAGACAGCAAGGGCGGTTCGTTGCTCCAGAGCCTTTCCGTTCACCTTCACACTCCTGGGCCAGACTACACTCAATCATATGACCTAGTGAAGAGATATGTCTTCAGTAAAGACTTAAAGGTTGAGACCGAGTCTGCGTCTCTCACATGGGTAGGCAGACTGTTCCATAAAAATTGAGATCTATAGGAGAAAGCCCTGCCTCCCGCTGTTTGCTTAGAAATTCTAGGGACAATTAGGAGGCCTGCGTCTTGTGACCGTAGCGTACGTATTGGTATGTACGGCAGGACCAACGCGGAAAGATAGGTAGGAGCAAGCCCATGTAACGCTTTATAGGTTAACAGTAAAACCTTGAAATCAGCCCTTGCCTTAACAGGAAGCCAGTGTAGGGAAGCTAGCACTGGAGTAATATGATCAAATTTCTTGGTTCTAGTCAGGATTCTAGCAGCCGTATTTAGCACTAACTGAAGTTTATTTAGTGCTTTATCCGGGTAGCCGGAAAGTAGAGCATTGCAGTAGTCTAACCTAGAAGTAACAAATGCATGGATTAATTTTTCTGCATCATTTTTGGACAGAAAATTTCTGATTTTTGCAATGTTACGTAGATGGAAAAAAGCTGTCCTTGAAACAGTCTTGATATGTTCGTCAAAAGAGAGATCAGGGTCAAGAGTAACGCCGAGGTCCTTCACAGTTTTATTTGAGACGACTTTACAACCATCAAGATGAATTGTCAGATTTAACAGAAGATCTCTTTGTTTCTTGGGACCTAGAACAAGCATCTCTGTTTTGTCCGAGTTTAAAAGTAGAAAGTTTTCAGCCATCCACTTCCTTATGTCTGAAACACAGGCTTCTAGTGAGGGCAATTTTGGGGCTTCACCATGTTTCATTGAAATGTACAGCTGTGTGTCATCCACATAGCAGTGAAAGTTAACATTATGTTTTCGAATAACATCCCCAAGAGGTAAAATATATAGTGAAAACAATAGTGGTCCTAAAACGGAACCTTGAGGAACACCGAAATGCACAGTTGATTTGTCAGAGGACAAACCATTCACAGAGACAAACTGATATCTTTCCGACAGGTAAGATCTAAACCAGGCCAGAACTGGTCCGTGTAGACCAATTTGGGTTTCCAGTCTCTCCAAAAGAATGTGGTGATCGATGGTGTCAAAGGCAGCACTAAGGTCTAGTAGCACGAGGACAGATGCAGAGCCTCGGTCTGACGCCATTAAAAGGTCATTTACCACCTTCACAAATGCAGTCTCAGTGCTATGATGGGGTCTAAAACCAGACTGAAGCATTTCGTATACATTGTTTGTCTTCAGAAAGGCAGTGAGTTGCTGCGCAACAGCTTTTTCTAAATTTTTTGAGAGGAATGGAAGATTCGATATAGGCCGATAGTTTTTTATATTTTCCGGGTCAAGTTTTGGCTTTTTCAAGAGAGGCTTTATCACTGCCACTTTTAGTGAGTTTGGTACACATCCGGTGGATAGAGAGCTGTTTATTATGTTCAACATAGGAGGGCCAAGCACAGGAAGCAGCTCTTTCAGCAGTTTAGTAGGAATAGGATCCAGTATGCAGCTTGAAGGTTTAGAGGCCATGATTATTTTCATCATTGTGTCAAGAGATATAGTACTAAAACACTTAAGTATCTCTCCCGATCCCAGGCCTTGGCAGAGCTGTGCAGATCCAGGACAGCTAAGCCCTGGAGGAATACGCAGATTCAAAGAGGAGTCCATAATTTACTTTCTAATGGTCATGATCTTTTCCTCAAAGAAGTTCATGAATTTATTACTGCTGAAGTGAAAGCCATCCTCTCTTGGAGAATGCTGCTTTTTAGTTAGCTTTGCAACAGTATCAAAAATAAATTTTGGATTGTTCTTATTTTCCTCGATTAAGTTGGAAAAGTAGGATGATCGAGCAGCAGTGAGAGCTCTTCGGTACTGCACGGTACTGTCTTTCCAAGCTAGTCGGAAGACTTCCAGTTTGGTGTGGCGCCATTTCCGTTCCAATTTCCTGGAAGCTTGCTTCAAAGCTCGGGTATTTTCTGTATACCAGGGAGCTAGTTTCTTATGACAAATGTTTTTCGTTTTTAGGGGTGCAACTGCATCTAGGGTATTGCGCAAGGTTACATTGAGTTCCTCAGTTAAGTGGTTAACTGATTTTTGACCTCCGACGTCCTTGGGTAGGCAGAAGGAGTCTGGAAGGGCATCAAGGAATTTTTGTGTTGTCTGAGAATTTATAGCACGACTTTTGATGCTCCTTGGTTGGGGTCTTAGCAGATTATTTGTTGCGATTGCAAACGTAATAAAATGGTGGTCCGATAGTCCAGGATTATGTGGGAAAACATTAAGATCTACAACATTTATTCCATGGGACAAAACTAGGTCCAGAGTATGACTGTGGCAGTGAGTAGGTCCAGAGACATGTTGGACAAAACCCACTGAGTCGATGATGGCTCCGAAATACTTTTGGAGTGGGTCTGTGGACTTCTCCATATGAATATTAAAATCACCAAAAATTAGAATATGATCTGCTATGACTACAACGTCTGATAGGAATTCAGGGAACTCAGAGAGGAACGCTGTATATGGCCCAGGAGGCCTGTAAACAGTAGCTATAAAAAGTGATTGAGTAGGCTGCATAGATTTCATGACTAGAAGCTCAAAAGACGAAATCGCCATTTTTTTTTTTGTAAATTGAAATTTGCTATCATAAATGTTAGCAACACCTTCGCCTTTGCGGGATGCACGGGGATATGGTCACTAGTGTAACCAGGAGGTGAGGCCTCATTTAACACAGTAAATTCATCAGGCTTAAGCCATGTTTCAGTCAGGCCAATCACATCAAGATTATGATCAGTGATTAGTTCATTGACTATGACTGCCTTTGAAGTGAGGGATCTAACATTAAGTAACCCTATTTTGAGATGTGAGGTATCAGGATCTCTTTCAATAATGGCAGGAATGGAGGAGGTCTTTATCCTAATAAGATTGCTAAGGCGAACACCGCCATGTTTAGTTTTGCCCAACCTAGGTCGAGGCACAGACACAGTCTCAATGGGTATGGGTATGGCTGAGCTGACTACACTGACTGTGCTATTGGCAGACTCCACTAATCTGGCATGTTGGCTAACAGCCTGCTGCCTGGCCTGCACCCTATTTCATTGTGGGGCTAAAGGAGTTAGAGCCCTATCTATGTTAGAGCCCTATCCATGATGACTCCTTGCTGTCCCCACTCCACCTGGCCGTGCTGTTGCTCCAGTTTCAACTGTTCTGCCTGCGGCTATGGAACCCTGACCTGTTCACAGGACGTGCTACCTGTCCCAGACCTGCTGTTTTCAACTCTCTAGAGACAGCAGGGGCGGTAGAGATACTCTTAATGATCGGCTATGAAAAGCCAACTGACATTTACTCCTGAGGTGCTGACTTGTTGCACCCTCGACAACTACTGTGATTATTATTATTTGACCAATGTCATTTATGACCATTTGAACATCTTGGCCATGTTCTGTTATAATCTCCACCCGGCACAGCCAGAAGAGGACTGGCAACCCCTCATAACCTGGTTCCTCTCTAGGTGTCACGCCCTGACCTTAGAGATCCTTTTTATGTCTCTATTTTGGTTTGGTCAGGGCGTGAGTTGGGGTGGGCATTCTATGTTTTGTGTTTCTATGATTTTCTATTTCTATGTTTTGGCCGGGTATGGTTCTCAATCAGGGACAGCTGTCTATCTGATTGGGAGCCATCAGGGACAGCTGTCTATCTGATTGGGAACCATACTTAGGTAGCTTTTTCCCCCACCGTTCTTGGTGGGAGGTTGACTTTGTTTAGGGCACATAGCCTTTGAGCTTCACGGTTTGTTTTGTATTGTTTATTGTTTTGTCGGCGTCATTTGAGTTAATAAAGGGAACATGTACGCTTACCACGCTGCACCTTGGTCCGCTCCTTTCAACAGCCGTGACAGAACTTCCCACCACGAAAGGACCAAGCAGCGTGGTAAGAAGGAGGACTGGACATGGGAGGACATTTTAAATGGCAAGGGATCCTGGACGTGGGAGGAGATCCTGGCCGGGAAGGATCGCCTGCCCTGCGAGCAGGTAGAAGCAGAGAGGAAGGCGAAGGCAGCAGCTAAAGCGGAGCGGCTACGTTATGAGGGAACACGGCTGGCAAGGAAGCTCGAGAGGCAGTCCCCCCCCCAAAAAAAAATTGGTGGGGGGGAAACACGGGGAGTTTGGCAGAGTCAGGTTGGAGACCTGAGCCAACTCCCCGTGCTTACCGTGGCGAGCATGTGACTGGTCAGGCCCCGTGCTATGGGGTGATGCGCACTGTGTCTCGGCCGAGCATTCACAGGCCGGTGTGCTCGGTACCAGCGTCCCGCATTTGCCGGGTGGAAGTGGGCATCCAGCCAGAACGGGTGGTGCCAGCTCTGCGCTCGAGACCGCCAGTGCGCCTCCACGGCCCAGTGTATCCGGTGCCTCGGCCAAGGTAGAGGCCTCCCGTATGTCTCCCCAGCCTGGTGAGTCCTGTGCCTGCTCCCAGTGCCAGGTCTCCTGTGTGTCTCCCCAGCCTGGTGAGTCCTGTGCCTGCGCCCAGCCCGGGGCCTCCAGAGACGGCCTCCAGCCCGGAGCCTCCAGAGACGGCCTCCAGAGACGGCCTCCAGCCCAGAGCCTCCAGCAACGGCCTCCAGCCCGGAGCCTCCAGCGACGGCCTCCAGTCCGGAGCCCCCAGCGACGTTCTCCAGTCCGGGGCCCGCAGCGAGGGTGCCCAGTTCGGGGCCCGCAGCGAGGGTCCCCAGTCCGGGGCCCGCAGTGAGGGTCCCCAGTCCAGGGTCGGCGGCGAGGGTCCCCGCACCAGAGGTGCCACCAAAGTGGGGTGAGCCAGCGGTGGAGCAGGGTCTGCGTCCCACACCTGAGCCGCCGCCGCGGATAGATGCCCACCCAGACCCTCCCTTATAGGTTTAGGTTTTGCGGCCAGAGTCCACACTTTTTGGGGGGGGGGGGGGGGAGTACTGTCACGCCCTGACCTTAGATCCTTTTATGTCTCTATTTTGGTTTGGTCAGGGCGTGAGTTGGGGTGGGCATTCTATGTTTTGTGTTTCTATGATTTTCTTTTTCTATGTTTTGGCCGGGTATGGTTCTCAATCAGGGACAGCTGTCTATCGTTGTCTCTGATTGGGAACCATACTTAGGTAGCTTTTTTCCCCACTGTTCTTGGTGGGAGGTTGACTTTGTTTAGGGCACATAGCCTTTGAGCTTCACGGTTTGTTTTGTATTGTTTATTGTTTTGTCAGCGTCATTTGAGTTAATAAAGAGAAAATGTACGCACACCACGCTGCACCTTGGTCCGCTCCTTTCAACAGCCGTGACACTAGGTTTCTTCCTAGGTTTTGGCCTTTCTAGGGAGTTTTTCCTAGCCACCGTGCTTCTACACCTGAATTGCTTGCTGTTTGGGGTTTTATGCTGGGTTTCTGTACAGCACTTTGAGATATCAACTGATGTAAGAGGGGCTTTATAAATAAATTTGATTTGATATAGTTGCTGCTGAGGAAAGTCACTTGCATTGCAATGTGAAGGAGCTCATCGCCCCTGGTAATAAATATATATATATATATATATAACCTATTATCATCACAGAAATGCGCTAAATGAGTGGAACCTGGTCTCTTTGATTCCAAAGTTTGAGGGTGGAGCGTGACAGCTTTTCATTGACTCTGTGTAAAACAGCATCTACTTCTTCCACATTGTAATTTGGAACAGCGATTGAGGAAGTCAACTAAACCATTCCATTGTTTCTGCAACTACATCCCCCTAACAAGCAATGTTTACAATGTGTTCTACCCTCTTGTGGCTTTGAGACTCTATTGACTCTTGTCAAGGAGTGACATTTAAGTAGTCCAACCTCAATGGAAAATTGAAAGACTTAACTTCACTAGCTACTTGCTGTTTATTATCTATGCATAGTCACTTACCCCTACCTACATGTACAAATTGCCTTGACTAACCTTGCACCCCTGCACATTGCCTGCACATTTTTCGGGCTCTGGTGCCTGTAGCCAGTCTCCACATCACGCTGGTGACCCACTTGGCCAGTCAAGAGGAAGTAAACTTGTGAGTATCTGCAGCTGATCTCACCTATTTCAACCAAACAGCCACCCTCTGTTTATAGATGGCAGATGCCATATTCTGTCTGTTTCTATATCCTACACATTTGTAGTGAGACTATTGATTAAAATATAATTTGTCCATAGGTGAAAATATTCAGTGCAGTGTGGTATTTTCTGAAAACATACAGTAAAACTCAATGTAGGCAACCACTCATACTTTTTTGAACCCCCATAGCCACTAAATATATAGTCCTAGAACTGTATCTCCCTATGACTAACACATGGCTACATGTCTGACTGTGTACACATCCCAGGAAATGTACATTTGCATCAATAAATACTGCAGGGGTAAATGTATGTATTAGCCTGACTGGCCAGTGTGTGACTGTGGTGGAAAGAGGATGAAGTAGAGAGAGAGAGGGATGGAGGGGATTAATGCTGTGCTCTGCTGACTGCAGGGCAGTGTGTGCAGTGGCCCAGATGAAGGCATCGCTGCAGGACCTGCTGCGGGGGCGAGAGCTCATACTGCCCTTCCACAGCATCGGACACTTCAGGAAGCTGGCGTTTTGTAGAACCTTGTCAAACTGGTCCAGATCGCATGTGGGTTCTACTGCTAGTCGGCTGCTGCTCCCCCACCCAACCCCCCTCTCCTTACTCTCCCTCTTCCCATCCTCCTCCACCTGCTTTTATCCCATGTGCGGAATCTTTGACGTCACTCACCGTGCCTTTCTAGCTGTATATTGATGTGAGTTGGGCTGCCAATTTTAGAATAAATCTGTGTATATGAGGATTGTTTTTAGCCATTTTAAATGGTATGCTTTCATAAATTATTATTTAAGCTGCAATATCAATTATTTATACAGCACATTTCAGACATGGAATGCAACGCAATGTGAGTCACAGGAGGAAAAAAAATATCGAATTAACAATGAAAATAACTTAAATATTTACTACATAAAAGGATAAACTAAAGAATAACAATTAAATGAATGACTAAAAAGCACCCTAAGGAAAAGCGACGCTAAAAAGGTATGTTTTAAGAATGTCCACAGTTTCATTCCCCCTTTACTCAGTAATTTGTTGGAGCACCTTTGGCGGCGATTACAGCCTCGAGTCTCTTTGGGTTAGAAGCTACAAGCTTGGCACACCTTTATATGGGGAGTTTCTCACATTCTTCTCTGCAGATCCTCTCAAGCTCTGTCAGGTTGGGTGGGGAGCGTCGATGCACAGCTATTTTCAGGTCTCTCCAGAGATGTTCGATCTGGTTCAAGTCCAGGCTCTGGCTGGGCCACTCAAGGACATTCAGAGACTTGTCTCAAAGCTGTGTGCTTAGGATCATTGTCCTGTTGGAAGGTGATCCTTCGCCCCAGTCTGAGAACCTGCTCCAGAGTGCCCAGGACTTCATCAAGGATCTCTCTGTACTTTACTCCGTTCATCTTTCCCTCGATGCTGACTAGTCTCCCAGTCTCTGCCGCTGAAAAACATCCCCACAGCATGATGCTGCCACCACCATGCTTCACCGTAGGGATGGTGCCAGGTTTCCTCCAGATGTGACGCTTGGCATTCAGGCTAAAGTGTTCAATCTTGGTTTCATCAGACCAGAGAATCTTGTTTGTAATGGTCTGAGTCCTTTAGGTGTGTTTTGGCAAGCTCAAAACGGGCTTCCACTCTACCGTAAAGGCCTCATTGGTGCAGTGCTGCAGAGATTGTGGAAGGTTCTCCCATCTCCACAGAGGAACTCTAGAGCTCTGTCAGAGTGACCATCAGGTTCTTGGTCACCTCCCTGACCAAGGCCCTTCTCCCCCGATTGCTCAATTTGGCTGGGCGGCCAGCTCTAGGAAGAGTCTTGGTGGTTCCAAACTTCTTCCATTTAAGAATGATGGGGGACACTGTGTTCTTGGGGACCTTCAATGCTGCAGACATTTCTTGGTACCCTTTCCCAGATCTGTGCCTTGACACAATCCTGTCTCGGAGCTCTACAAATCATCAAATCAAGTTATATAGCCCTTCGTACATCAGCTAATATCTCAAAGTGCTGTACAGAAACCCAGCCTAAAACCCCAAACAGCAAGCAATGCAGGTGTAGAAGCACAGTGGCTAGGAAAAACTCCCTAGAAAGGCCAAAACCTAGGAAGAAACCTAGAGAGGAACCAGGCTATGAGGGGTGGCCAGTTTTCTTCTGGCTGTGCCGGGTGGAGATTATAACAGAACATGGCCAAGATGTTCAAAATGTTCTTAAGTGACAAGCATGGTCAAATAATAATCAGGAATAAATGTCAGTTGGCTTTTCATAGCCGATCATTAAGAGTTGAAAGCAGCAGGTCTGGGACAGGTAGGGGTTCCATAACCGCAGGCAGAACAGTTGAAACTGGAACAGCAGCAAGGCCAGGTGGACTGGGGACAGCAAGGAGTCATCATGCCTGGTAGTCCTGACGTATGGTCCTAGGGCTCAGGTTCTCCGAGAGAGAGAAAGAAAGAGAGAAGGAGAGAATTAGAGAGAGCCAAGATTTTCAAAATGTTCATAAATGACAAGCATGGTCAAATAATAATCAGGAATAAATGTAATTTGGCTTTTCATAGCCGATCATTAAGAGTTGAAAGCAGCAGGTCTGGGACAGGTAGGGGTTCCATAACCGCAGGCAGAACAGTTGAAACTGGAACAGCAGCAAGGCCAGGTGGACTGGGGACAGCAAGGAGTCATCATGCCCGGTAGTCCTGACGTATGGTCCTAGGGCTCAGGTTCTCCGAGAGAGAGAAAGAAAGAGAGACGGAGAGAATTAGAGAGAGCCAAGATTTTCAAAATGTTCATAAATGACAAGCATGGTCAAATAATAATCAGGAATAAATGTCATTTGGCTTTTCATAGCCGATCATTAAGAGTTGAAAGCAGCAGGTCTGGGACAGGTAGGGGTTCCATAACTGCAGGCAGAACAGTTGAAACTGGAACAGCAGCAAGGCCAGGTGGACTGGGGACAGCAAGGAGTCATCGTGCCCGGTAGTCCTGGCGTATGGTCCTAGGGCTCAGGTTGTCCGAGAGAGAGAAAGAAAGAGAGAAGGAGAGAATTAGAGAGAGCATATTTAAATTCACACAGGACACTGGATAAGACAGGAGAAGTACTCCAGATATAACCAACTGACCCTAGCCCCCCGACACATAAACTACTGCAGCATAAATACTGGAGGCTGAGACAGGAGGGGTCAGGAGACACTGTGGCCCCATCCGATGATACCCCCGGACAGGGCCAAACAGGAAGGATATAACCCCACCCACTTTGCCAAAGCACAGCCCCCACACCACTAGAGGGATATCTTCAACCACCAACTTACAATCCTGAGACAAGGCCGAGTATAGCCCACAAAGATCTCCACCACAGCACAAACCAAGGGGGGGCGCCAACCCAGACAGGAAGATCACGTCAGTGACTCAATCCACTCAAGTGACGCACCCCTCCTAGGGACGGCATGAAAGAGCACCAGTAAGCCAGTGACTCAGCCCCTGTAATAGGGTTAGAGGCAGAGAATCCCAGTGGAGAGAGGGGAACCGGCCAGGCAGAGACAGCAAGGGCGGTTCGTTGCTCCAGAGCCTTTCCGTTCACCTTCACACTCCTGGGCCAGACTACACTCAATCATATGACCTACTGAAGAGATATGTCTTCAGTAAAGACTTAAAGGTTGAGACCGAGTCTGCGTCTCTCACATGGGTAGGCAGACCCATGTGAGAGAGACTTCATTCGACCTCAGAGACTTCCTTCGACCTCATAGCCTGGTTTTTGCTCTGACATGCACTGTCAACAGTGGGACCTGTTATATAGACAAGTGTGTGCCTTTCCAAATCATGTCCAATCAATTGATTTTACCAAGTTGTAGAAACATCAAGGATGATCAATGGAAACAGGATGCACGTTAGCTCAATTGAGTCTCATAGCAAATGGTCTGAGTACTTGTGTAAAGTGTGGCGGATGAATCAGAATTAGTTGGGTAACATAGATAATTAAGATGTTTTATTTGCATAATATGCTTATGTGAGATACTTGTCATTAGAATGTATCCCTTTGGACTATAGTGTTGGCAGTTGCACTTTTCCCTCTCTAGGGCTCAGTCACTTGGGGCCCAGAGAGGGGAGAGGTCAGGCTTGTCTTTCACATGTCCCTGGTGCTATGCAGAATATCAGAAAGGGAAGAGGACAGAATGGAACATTGTCTTCATATGTGAATGTGTCTTTACCTATTCTTAAACCATGTGATGGGATAGCGTGATTAATGGGGAACCAATTACTTGTCTCCACAATGTCTGTGCGCCAGTCACTCCCTCCTTTTCCCATTGGGGGGAGGTGTATGGCCGTGTCTGGAAACATTGTATGTCCTCTCTGATCTTGCACTTATCCTGGGATAGTGTATGACCTAGAGGCTCACTCCCCTCGGTGAGCTTGTCCAGGAGTGGGGTCAGGAGGGGGTTTACTTGAGATGGGAGTATCTAGAGTTGACATTTGATATATGCCATTGGATGAGTTGGTGTTTTTGTACTATGAAGTACCAGGAACGAGATTAGAACCTCGTCTTAGAGACCAAACTGAACGATAATGTATAGCGAATGCTATCTGGCTATGGAATACTCCTCTCTCAAGTAAAAGTCTTTCTTCGTGAACAGTTCCTAATATATCTGTGGTTTCTCATGTCGACTAGGGGGGTGGATCTTGGCTATAAAAGATCTTTGTAATTTTCTGTAGACACTCTCAACTGTTCAATAGAAATAGTGAATTGTTGAAAGTCAAATGCTATTGCAAAGCTTATTATTATTAAAGATGTAGTTTAGGTATAATTCTGACTTGTGTGTGAAGTTTTTCTCTCTCTCCTCATTCGGTAATACAGAAATATGCCACCACATTTGGCGACGAGGATGGGATGTGAATCCTCACTCGGTGACTGCTCCTGAAGATCTGGGCAAATCGTGCACGAGGGATCCCTCAAACTTGGGATCTCAGGGAAACCACACTTCGGGAACGAAGCAGATGGACCCACCTTTGATCTGAGAGGCAGCGAGCCGAGTGGATACCACATTTTAAGCTTAGTTTTTTTTAAAGAAAGAGGTGAGCAAACCACACTTGAAGTCGAGTTTTTAACTTTGACTGGTGTGTAGTTTGTAACTCTCCTCATTTGGTAAAGCAGAAATATGCCAACACAAAAGTAAGAATTCATTATGGGGTATTGGTTGTAGGTTGATGTGGGAAAATGTTTTTAACCTGTCTAGGACTGGGGTGCCGCTAGCGGCACCCCCCCCCCCACCCCCACTGAAAAGGCAGAGCCGCGGAATTCCCCAAAAATATTTTTAAAAAATATTTAACTTTCACACATTAAAGTCCAATACAGCTAATGAAAGACACAGATCTTGTGAATCCAGCCAACATGTCCGATTTTTAAAATGTTTTACAGGGAAGACACAATATGTAAAGATGTAAATCTATTAGCTAAACACATTAGCATAATCCACCATCTTTTCTTTGTCCACCAACACCAGTAGCTATCACCAATTCGGCTAAACTAAGATATTGATAGCCACTAACCAAGAAAAAAACTCATCAGATGACAGTCTGATAACATATTTATGGTATAGGATAGGTTTTGTTAGAAAAATGTGCATATTTCAGGTAGATGTCATAGTTTACAATTGCACCCACCATCACAAATGGACTAGAATAATTACAATGAGCAACGTGTTTACCTAACTACTAATCATCAAACATTTCGTAAAAATACACAGCATACACTAATCGAAAGACACAGATCCTGTGAATACAGACAATATTTCAGATTTTCTAAGTGTCTTACAGCGAAAACACAATAAATTGTTATATTAGCATACCACATATGCAAACGTTACCAGAGCATTGATTCTAGCCAAAGAGAGCGATAACGTAAACATCGCCAAAATATATACATTTTTTCACTAACCTTCTCAGAATTCTTCCGATGACACTCCTGTAACATCATATTACACAATCCATATACAGTTTGTTCGAAAATGTGCATATTTAGCCACCAAAATCATGGTTAGACAATGACAAAAGTAGCTCAGCTGGTCAGACAATGTCGTGCACCATATTAGACAGTGATCTAGTCTTATACATAAATACTCATAAACTTAACTAAAAAATACAGGGTGGACAGCGATTGATAGACAATTTAATTCTTAATACAATCGCGGAATTACATTTTTTTAATTATCCTTACTTTTCAATACAGTTTGCGCCAAGCGAAGCTACGTCAAACAAGATGGCGTCCTAAGCCATTAATATTTTTCGACAGAAACACGATTTATCATAATAAATTGTTCCTACTTTGAGCTGTTCTTCCATCAGAATCTTGGTCAAAGAATCCTTTCTTGGGTCTAATCGTCTTTTGGTGGAAAGCTGTCCTCTTGCCATGTGGAAATGCCAACTGCGTTCGGCATGAACTGGAAACCTGCCCGGCTCTTCAAAAAGTCTCAGAAATAAATGTCCCAAAATCGCACTAAACGGGTATAAATTGCTATAAAACGGTTTAAATTAACTACCTTATGATGTTTTTAACTCCTATAACGAGTAGAAACATGACCGGAGAAATATTACTCCCTACACTAATGCTTGGAACAAGTGCGGGTCGGTGTCCTCCGCGCGCCTGACGCAACTGGAAAAGAGTTCCTACCTACAGGTTTTTTTGATTTATAGTGGCTGTGATTGGGCAATCGACACCATTCAAATCGTCATCACGTAAAGGCATCCAGGGGAAGACGTAAGCAGTGTCTGTATGCTCATAGCTATAACAGTGGCCTTCAAACTGACTCCAGATCAGGGGCCAAAATGTGTGAAATCTGACTCCATGTCAGGGAAATTGCTGTAGAATGAGTTCTGTTCCACTCAGAGACAAAGTTCCAACGCCTATAGAAACTATAGACTGTTTTCTATCCAATAATAGTAATAATATGCATATTGTACGATCAAGAATTTAGTAGGAAGCCGTTTAAAAAATTACACGATTTACATAAATAGTGACAACAGCACCCCCTAGCCTCAACAGGTTAATACATTTGAGAAATGCTGTAATGTGACAAAATTTGGAAGAAGTCAAGGGATCTGAGTACTTTCTGAAATCACTATGTATAAACTGCACAACATGGAACCTTGTTGAACGCCACATGTGATATGTTTTCTCTGAGTTATGTTCACCAAGTGTAACATTAACGGTTAAATAGGTCCTAAACCAATTTAGGACCGGAGAATGTAACCTTTTGGGCGATCCGATCAAATTCACATAGTGTGTTATAGATGGGGCTGTGGCGGTCACGAACCACTACTCACATACATGACTCTCCATCATGTGATCGGGTCTTTCTCACAGGCTACAAGTGAAGACAGACCCATCGGGGACGCAACTGTGAGTGTCCTTATCCAATTCTGAGGTGCATATTGAAGATATTGGAATAACTGTCCACATTTTACTTTTCATCAGCCAACAAGATGAGTAGGCTTAACGAACAGCAAAAACACTAGCGTATGTCAATCTACTATCCCCCATAGTACAAAAGTTGACATTCTGTGCCAGAAATAAATATTCCGAACATGGTCTGGGACAGTTGTGGGATGCGCTAGATCCCAAATTTAATACCACTAGCATCAACCTTTTTACGCAATGTATGCATAAGATCACAACATTTAGCTTAAAATGTTGGTAGCCTAATAGTTCATTTCTTCACAAGCGCAGCTATGCGCTCATTGTAGTAGGCTGTAAGCACAAATGTTCCATTAGCAGAAAACACCATTATCAAAGTGACCGCAAATGCAATTATGCATGTAATGCTTTTATTATAAAGGTGCATTTTTATGGTGAAAAATATCTTCCCCAAACTTTGAAACTCACTCGCTGTTTATGAATGCCAGTTAGGCTTATCACGAACTGGCTTGTAGCCCGTAACAAAAAGGGAGAAAACATTGAGATAACGGAATAACAAAATATATTTATTAAACTTAACTGTGTGTGTGTGTAGATGTATGGATGGTGATGTTGAGGGGTGCCAAAACAAATGAACTCAAAGATGCCCCAAATCGCCACAACTAAAAACAAGTGTGTCTGCGTGGAGAGAGTCTCTTCAATGTATGGGGGTAAAGCGTATTTATTTATACCCGGAACACACCCAAGCCCAGGGGTGTCCCATGTTGCTGACGACCCTCCTGGCTCCGCCCACCTGTTAAGGAAAACGAGCAGACAGAGTGGGAGGGTTGTCACAGGCTCAACACCCCTTGTAAAGCGGATTAAGGTGCTTACTTTTAAGAAGTTATGTTCTCTAGTTGTGATCCAAACCTTATCAAAACATATAGGCCTCTGGGCTAGGCTACATGAGGTGTGCGCGTATGATTCGAAAAAGTTTAAAAAATCATAGAAAAGGCATTGCTTTTTTGTTGCTGGGCACCATTCACAGGTGACAACATATAATTCACAAGTGGCACACGAGTGATAGGTTAATATTGTCACCCTTCAGACTATTCTTGATTCCAATGAATTTCAATGAAGCTGTGCTTTATAGATGGAGAAAGCTTCCCTAAAATAGAGACACTAACAGATTATCAGCTGCTGTCTTTTACTGCCCATTTGTGTTCTTCCACTAACCCCTATACCCGCCGCCCTCTCCTCCTATTAATTATCTCCTTGTCTTACACCACCCTGGCTTAAAGTTGCTCTCTCCCTCGTGGTCCTGAACTACAAATAGATCTACTTTTGTTTTTCCCATCACCCTCGCTCTGTCTCTGGTCATTTGCTCCAGGTCTTGTGAGGAAAACGTTTGAGGAGAAATGCCTCTCCTCTGGTGACCGCAAAGCCTTCAAGCCTCACCTTACCTTCATGAAGCTGTCCAAAACTCCTCAGCTACACAGTCAGGTGAGCCTCATCCCTCCTGCTGGAACGATATCCATAGAGAGAACACAGCTGTGTGGAGGTCGAGCGCAGCTTCACTATCCCTTCTTACTGGCAACCTTTTCTGCCTTTGAGGGATACCTTATTTGGTTGAGTAGGTAAGATTGTTAGTGGTTCAGAGAATATTAAGATAATTCAAAGCCAAGTGTGTGTATTTATTCTGCCTTTCATATCAATTTAGTCGAGACATCTTGATTGACTCAAATCAATTTAAATGAATGTTCATCTATTTCTACGCTGCAAGACCAAAGTCCTTATGATAATGTAATTGATTATAATAATGCGTAGATTATCATGAAATAAGTCTGATCATGCACATTCAGTGACTTAGGAATGAAAATCAGTAGTTGTAATAATACAATATAATACCTAACAGTTTTTTTTATAAATGTAACCTTTTATTTAGCTAGGCAAGTCAGTTAAGAACAAATTCTTATTTACAATGACGGCCAAACTGGCACGACGCCGAGCCAATTGTGCGCCGCCCTATGGGCCTCCAATCATGGCTGGGTGTGATAGTCTGGATATGCTTTGATAGTGTAAGCCATTTATAAACTTAACAGTATCTTTATACAAAGTCACTCTCCCATGGAAGGAAGAAGGCCCTTTGATCAAATTGTGAACAATGATATTCACTCGGGTTGAGTGAATTTGTTGCAGCGGTACACTGTGTGACATGTTTACCATCCTGGCTGAGTGAATGATGGTTATGGCAGTCGGTGTACAGTGATCTGGCAAGGGGAGGAGCGATGAGGAGCATTTGACCTGGAGGGGGGGATAGTAGGAGGGAAAGATGGGAGCCCCCTGCTTTATCGGTTTGTTGGCAGTGGATGACATATTTCCTGCTGGTGTTATTGTTCCCACCAGACAACAGGCACCCTAGAGAATACTTTGTTACTGTGTGGGGTCAGGGTGGATGGGTGTGTTCAGAAACATCCATATCTGGTCAGACGTGACATTGTGCACATCCCCATGTCTGTCGGTGCTGTCTCCCAGGGTTTAAAGAAGCTGTACTCTGACTACGCTCGACACCACTTTGGAAACGAGAGGGTGTTCAGACTGGCCCTCTACTCAATGTTGAAGAAAAAGACCCCAGATGGATACTACCACCGAGGTCAGTTTCGGTGAGTAGAACCATGAGGCAGACTTGAAAGAAATGTGACTGAAAATGTGATCTGCTGTCCACATTAACATAATTTAGAATTCAAAGAGGTGAACACAATGTTTTTTGCTTCAGACCTACTGTACCACTTCAATATCACATGAATTATGCACATAACTTGATTTACTCCAAAACTTGGGAGGTAAACTAAACCTGAGGGAAAGTCCAAATATCATAATACAGACTAATAGTGAGTACAGTGGGGATTTTCTTACTGGGATTTAATATTTATCCTAGAAAATTTTCCAGAACCAGTTCATATAATGTGATGTAGCAAGGGATGTTATTGTTTTTTAGCCTAGATTTTATTTTCAAACTGCCCCTTGATGTTACTGAATGGAATTCTTGCGGGTTGCTTTGTTTATATTTTGACCAGCAGAGGGAGTTTATCATCTTTTTTTTAGGTGATTGTCTGTGAGGGCTGTGCTTTTCCTCTACATCACAGGTGTCAAACTCATTCCACGGAGGGCCGAGTGTCTGCGGGTTTTCGCTCCTCCCTTGTACTTGATTGATGAATTAACATCACTAATTAGTTAGGAACTCCCCACACCTGGTTGTCTAGGGCTTTATTGAAAGGGAAAAACCAAAAACCTGCAGACACTAGGCCCTCCGTGGAATGAGTTTGACACCCCTGCTCTACATCATCTGGTCAACTCTTTACCCAGGGATTAACATTAGGAGGTTTAAGATGCTTGTTGTTCAGACCTGCCTTGATATTCATTAGAGGTTTGTTGTGACAATCAATAGACACTCATAATCAAGACACAATTGGTGGGGATTGTGTTTTGTGGCTTTTAGTACTTGTTTTTTGTTCAGATTCCCTGCTTGCTTTCTTTGGATGAATAAATTATTTGAGGGTGATGTTCTTCTCTGGGAATAAGTGTCCTTGTCAGCCGTTCACTTCGTGTTCTATTTTGACTGAGTAAACCACAGAACAGACATTTTTCGAATTAGCCTAATTGTTTAAAAGCCCAGGAATGTTTACGTTTGGCCTCCAACTTCTGGAGATATTGTTTTTTGCTCTTAAAGCCAGTTAAACAAGCTTGGTAAAAGTCGAGTGCACCCGCGGTGAGGGATATATTGTCAGTGTGAGATCAGCTAGAGGCTTGGAAATGATTAGCCAGTACACAGAGCTGACGAGGGAAGAAGCGTTGTGGGAACAGGGCAGACTAATTCATGTGCACTGACTGTCCACTGTGTGCTCCTCTGGCTGTGTGTGTTAAGTCTGCTTTTTAAGACGATCAGGAACAAGTTCATTTTGCTTCAGATTGCTGTCTAACAGCCTGTGAAATTGGTGGGACTGGGAATAGACTTGTTCTGCATATCAAATATGTACCATCCCACTGGGCACAGATGTCAATTCAACGTCTATTCCACGTTGGTTCAACGTCATTTTATTGGAATGACGTGGATTCAACCAGTGTGTGTGCTCAGTGTGATATATGTAGGGTCTATTATGGTTTGGCTATAGCCTAGACCTTGTTCATCTGTAATTAGTTAATCCACAGAGCTTTTGGTTGGTCTACATGACTAACATGGAAATGTCTAACAGCATCCGGTTGAGAGCAACATGGCTCCAATAGAAATGCTATATTAATTCGCCTGGTACTCAGGGTTGGTCTGGAAGGACTCCAACTGGATCAGGAAACTGTCAGTGGCGGGCAGGCTATAAAGTGGAAGGGTGTTGATTTAGGAGGATGTGTTTGTTTTACATGACAGAAATAGAACTCACCAATGCTCAGCTCCATGGCCAATTTCTAATTTGAATACAACCTGTAAACACACACAATTAAAATATGACTGATATTACAATGAAGATAGAATTGGGATTGGTGTGCACATAAACACTGGTGTGAGTTGATTAGTCCATATATAGTATATTATTCTCTTGTCTCTGTCAGCTGTGACTTGGACTCATGAAGGTTATGGTTGGGCAGCAGTGCCAGCTAGGCAAGCTCTCCAGGACTTTCCCCCTAGATGTGTGTAGTTGGCAGCAGGCAGGTCGGGGGTCTCTCCCCAGCCCTCTGATCTCTACTAGCTGCTCCCAGCACTGGCCTAGGTCCTGTGTGATGGGGTGGGGACTGTGGGCCACTGAGCTGGCCTTCTGATGGGATGGCCCCACTCCCCTGCCCTGACTGAGTCAGACTGTGGTGTCACAGACAGGACACAGCACACTGAGGGTTCCCTCTCTCTCACCTCACACAAGCAGCCAGCTGTGAAGCCCATGTCAAGGAGCTGACATCACGGTTCAGAAACACTGTTGCCATACTCACCCTCTAAGGTTGGGCAGGAGGTTAACCCATGTATGTGTGTGTGAGACTTAGATTTGATAGTGTTACTGGGTTGTGAATATGAGGATGCTGCAGGCTGGTTCCTCTCATATTATGGATTATACGCTATTCATTAATCACTCTGCTTTTGAATAATTGACTTATTGCTGTCTGAGAAACTGCTATGTATTGATTAGGAAATTGATTTTAGGTTGACTGAATGTCATGTTGTTTTTAGTTGAATATGGGGGGGGTCGCACTCTCAATTTCGCTTGAAGGATCTACAATCACGCCTGACAAGGCCAATTAAATCACCGTCTCGCTGGAAGCCCCACCTTCCACAGGTGATAAGCATGATGCTCGGATTCATTCCTTCATTTCGGTATGAACAGAAACGATTCACGCCACTAAAACAATTGCAAAACAAGACGATCTTAGGTTGCACCATATAAACTGTCCCATAGTGGTAGAGCCTATTGACACCCTGGATGTTGTGTGCTGAAGGTTGTACACTGAAGGTTGCCCTTGTTCTAATACGTTTTCTAATCACAATTAGTTATTCTATTTGCTGGTGCAATGAGTAAGATGGCTACGAAAACGACAGAGACGATGATGGCTAAGCCGGGTTCTGGGTCGAGATCATTTTCCCAGTCGTGCGGTTATAGCATTTCTCTGGAAGATACTCACTCACGATTTACAGAATGTGTAGTTACCAACGCTTCCTGCATCTCGGTCCCAGCCAAGGTCCTGGATGCTGGTACCTAGGCTGAGACCGAGATTCAGGAAGCGGAGTTGGGTTGAGTGGTGGGAGCAAATGTCTTGTCTGCCCATAGGACCGGTAGTATGTGGTGGCTGCCTGCACCCAACCGGCTCCGGTGCGCTCTGTCACCAGTTACGGGAGGCTACTCAGAGGGCAGCCAGGTTCGGTGGGTACCCCCCCGCCACCTGTCTGCCTCGGTCTAGCACCGCTTGCCTCTTCCTAGACTTGTTGATGAAGCGATCCGGTCCTATGTGGACTTTTGAGACCAGGCTAGCTAAACGAGCACTGCATAGTGTGCTAGCCAGGTTCTTGCCTCCCTATGGTGAAGTTGCTGGGGTAGCTCTTTTGTTTGGTATGCTCGCTTAGTTATTCTAAACAGACCTTGCTGCGGTCAAAGAGGCTAGCTGGCCTAACTTATGCTGAAAAGCGTTCTGGGTAACGTTGGCTAGCATGCTTAACTTCTGACGAATAACTTACTAGCTTTCCCCTGGTGTTATGGCAACACAATTTATATTTTTAGTTCCTGGAGTTGGAGGGAATGAAGAAATCAACAGGGTTTGCATGCAGCCTCCAATCACTTGGCTGGGGTAAATCCCGGAGCGAGGGGCCTCCACAAAAAATGACTGCTCCCACGTTTGGCAAACGGGGTACTACGTCAGCCATTTCCAGAGCCCCCTGTGCCTTCAAGGTGCCGATCATGCAGGCTATACAGTCTCACAAAATCACAACGTATGTTAGACGCTTGTCCATGTTTAATGCTGCCTCGGTTACCCCGCGTTCCATGGTGTTCACAGGGTTCAAGGGGTATGTCAGTCTCCCCAGGGTGAGCGTGACAATTTGGGTCAGTGTCCACAAGGGGCCCCCCCTCCCCATAGGTGGCTCATTACTGGGATTTTTATTTTTTATTTCACCTTTATTTAACGAGGTAGGCCAGTTGAACGAGTTTTCATTTACAACTGCGACCTGGCCAAGATAAAGCAAAGCAGTGTGACAAAAACAGCAACACAGAGTTACGTTGCACATAAACAAACGTACAGTCAATAACACAATAGAAAAATGTATGTTTAGTGCGCGCAAATGTAGGGAGGTAAGGCAATAAATGGGCCATAGAGGCAAAAATAATTACAATTTAGCATTGCTGATTCCTGCCTGTAGCTCACTATTCGCTATGAGCTGTCTAGTGATACAGGCCATTAGCTCTATAGGCTATTAATTGTTTGGAGCGGAGTTGAAGGAATGAGCAGGGTTAGACACGACCACCCTATTATCCCAAACGCAGTCTTTGTGCTTCATATGAGCACCCAAATGAGCTGTCTGTCTCCAGCTTCAAGGAAAAGTCCACTGAAAAACTATCTTTTGGTATTTGTTTCACTAGTCCATTATTGACAGCCTGCTTCTCCTTCACCCAAATCCAGACAGCTGATGTTCTGAAAGAGCTAAAAAATCTGGATCCCTACAAATCATCTGGACCCTCTCTTTCTAAAATTATCCGCCGCAATTGTTGCAACCCCTATTACTAGCCTGTTCAACCTCTCTTTCGTATTGTCTGAGATCCCCAAAGATTGGAAAGCTGCCACGGTCATCCCCCTCTTCAAATAGGGAGACACTCTAGACCCAAACTGTTTCACACCTATATATATATTCTACCCTGCCTTTCTAATGTCTTCGAAAGCCAAGTTAACAATTTTTTTGAATCCCTACATACCTTCTCCGCTATGCAATCTGGTTTCAGAGCTGGTCATTGGTGCACCTCAGCCACCCTCAAGGTCCTAAACGATATCATAACCGCCATCGATAAAAGACAATACTGTGCAGCCGTCTTCATCGACCTGGCCAAGGCTTTCAACTCTGTCAATCAGCGCACTCTTATCGGCAGACTCAATAGCCTTGGCTCCTCAAATGACTGCCTCGCCTGGTTCACCAACTACTTCTCAGATAGAGTTCAGTGTGTCAATCGGTGGGCCTGTTGTCCGGACCTCTGGCAGTCTCTATGAGGGTGCCACAGGGTTCAATTCTTGGGGCGACTCTTTTCTCTGTATATATCAATGATGTCGCTCTTGCTGCTGGTGATTCTCTGATCCACCTCTACGCAGACGACACCATTCTGTATACATCTGGCCCTTCTTTGGACACTGTGCTAACAAACCTCCAAACAAGCTTCAATGCTATACAAGACTCCTTCCGAGGCCTCCAACTGCTTTTAAATGCAAGTAAAACTAAGTGCATGCTCTTCAACCGATTGCCTCCTGCCCGACTAGCATCGCTACTCTGGACGGTTCTGACTTAGAATATGTGGACAACTACAAATACCTAGGTGTCTGGTTAAACTGTAAACTCTCCTTCCAGACTCACATTAAGCATCTCCAATCCAAAATTAAATCTAGAATCGGCTTCCTATTTCGCAACAAAGCCTCCTTCACTCATGCTGCCAAACATACCCTCGTAAAACTGACTATCCTACCGATCCTTGACTTCGGCGATGTCATTTACAAAATATCCTCCAACACTCTACTCAGCAAATTGGATGCAGTCTATCACAGTGCCATCCGTTTTGTTACTAAAGCCCCATATACTACCCACCACCGCGACCTGTACGCTCTCGTTGGCTGGCCCTCACTACATATTGGTTGCCAAACTTTGGCTCCAGGTCATCTATAAGTCTATGCTAGGTAATGCCCCGCCTTATCTCAGCTTACTGGTCACCATAGCAACACCCACCCGTAGCACGCGCTCCAGCAGGTATATTTCACTGGTAATCCCCAAAGCCAACACTTCCTTTGGCCACCTTTCCTTCCAGTTCTCTGCTGCTAATAACTGGAACGAATTGCAAAAATCACTGAAGCTGGAGACTCATATCTCCGTCTCTAACTTTAAGCATCAGCTGTCAGAGCAGCTTACCGATCACTGTACCTGTACATAGCCAATCTGTAAATAGCACCCCCAACTACCTCACCCACATATTATTACTTACCCTCTAGGTCTTTTGCAGCCCAGTATTTCTACTTGCACATCCATCACTCCAGTGTTAATGCTAAATTGTAATTATTTCGTCTCTATGGCCTATTTATTGCCTACCTCCGTACTCTACATTTGCACACTGTAAAAAAAAAAGTTTTCTCTTGTGTTATTGACTGTACGTTTGTTTATGTGTAACTTCATTTTGTCGCTTTGCTTAATCTTGGCTAGGTCGCAGTTGTAATTGAGAACTTGTTCTCAACTTGCCTACCTAGTTAAATAAAGGGGAAATAAAATTGACATAGTCCTAAAATGCTTTGCTTGTTAGCAATCACATTTCCAAGATATGGAACTTTCAAAATAAATAAATCATCCCTGTATGTTGCATTTGAATCATATGGTGCTGTATTTTCTTTTACCTCTATTTTTTTAAACTTATTATTGATTAATATACTGTATGATGCAGCATATGCCCACCCACTGGGGAGCCAGGCCCAGTCGATCAGAATTCGTTTTCCCCCACATAAGGGCTTTTTACAGACAGAAATACTCCTCAGCACACCACGTGATCTGCGGTTGTCAGGTCCAAATTAAAATTATATTTGTCACATACACATGGTTAGCAGATGTTAATGTGAGTGTAGCGAAATGCTTCTAGTTCTGACAGTGCAGTAATATCTAACAAGTAATCTAACAATTCCCCAACAACTACCTAATACACAAATCTAAAGAGGTGAATGAGAATATGGACATATAAGTATATGGATGAGCGATGGCTGAGCGGCATAGGCAAGGTGCAGTATATACATGTGATGTGAGTAATGTAAGATATGTAAACATTATTAAAGAGACATTATTATTTAAAGGTGCATTGTTTAAAATGACTAGTGATACATTTATTAAAGTGGCCAGCGATTGGGTCTCAATGTAGGCAGCAGCCTCTGCATTAGTGATTTGCTGTTTAGCAGTCTCTCGGTCCCAGCTTTGATGCACCTGTACTCGGTAGACTTCGGTAGACTTGTTCTCATATTTGCTTTGTTAAAATCCCCAGCTACAATAAATGCTGACTCAGGATGTATGGTTTCCAGTTTGCATATAGTCCAGGGAAGTTCCTTGATGGCCTTCTTGGTGTCTGCTTGATGGGGAATGTACACAGCTGTGACTGTAACTGACGAGAATTCTCTTGGGAGGTAGAATTGCCGGCACTTGATTGTAAGGAATTCTAGATCGGGTGAGCAGAAGGACTTGAGTTCAGTTATGATTACACAATGAGTCGTTAATCATAAAGCATACACAACCGCCAGGCCTTTTCCCAGAGAGGTGTTTATCTCTGTCGGTGCGATGCATGGAGAAGCCCGGTGGCTGAACTGATTCTGACAGCATATTCTGATAGAGCCATGTGTCCGTGAAACAGTATGTTACGACCTGACTCTCTGGAAGGCAACCCTTGCTCGAATTTCGTCTACCTTGTTGTCAAGAGACAGGACATTGGCTAGTAGTATACTCGTGCACTTCGCACACCGCTCCCGTCTACGGGGACTGGCCAGGTGTCCGCTTCGTCTGTGGCTTCGTTGTTTTGGATCGCCTACTGAAATTACCTCCGTTGTCCTGGGTGGTGGTCCAAACAGAGGTCTCCGCTTCGGGAAAGTTGTATTCCTGGTCGTAATGTTGGTAAGTTGAAGTTGTTCTTATATCCAGTAGTTCTTCCCGGCTGTATGTAATAAGACTTAAGATTTCCTGGGGTAACAATGTAAGAAATTATACATAAAAAAAATATTTTATTTGTATTTTTTATTACTGCGTAGTTTCCTAAGAACTCGAAGCGAGGCGACCATCTCTGTCGGTGCCATACCATTCACCTGACAGGTGTGGGAAGCTGATTAAACAGCATGCTCATTACGCAGGTGCACCTTTTGCTGGAGACAAAAGGCCACTGTAAAATGTTTTGTCACAACACAATGCCACGGATGTCTCCAGTTTTGATGGAGCGTGCAATTGGCATGCTGACTGCAGGAATGTCCACCAGAGCTGTTGCCAGATAATTAAATGTTAATTTCTCTGCCATATGCCACCTCCAACGTCCTTTTAGGTAATTTGGCAGTATGTCCAACCGGCCTCACAACCGCAGATCACATGTAACCAGCCCAGGACCTCCATATCCGGCTTCTTCACCTACGGACAGCTGATGAAGCTGTGGGTTTGCACAACCAAAGAATTTCTGCAAAAACTGTCAAACCGTCTCAGGGAAGCTCATCTGTTTTACTCGTCGTCCTCACCAGGGTCTTGACCTGACTGCAATTTGGCGTCGTAACCAACTTCAGTGGTCAAATGCTCACCTTCGATGACCACTGGCACGCTGGAGAATTGTGCTCTTCACGGATGATTCCCGGTTTCAACTGGAACGGGCAGATTTGGGCGAGCAGTTTGCTGATGTCAATGTTGTGAACAGAGTGCCCCATGGTGGCGGTGTGGTTATGGTATGGGCAGGCATAAGCTACGGACAATGAACACAATTGCATTTTATTGATGGCTATTTGAATGCGCAGAGATACCGTGACGAGATCCTGAGGCCCATTGTTGTTCCATTTATCCGCCGCCATCACATGTCACAAGGATCTGTATGCAATTCCTGTAAGCTGAAAATATCCCAGTTCTCCCATGGCCTGCAAACTCACCAGACATGTTAATCATTAAGCAAGTTTGGGATTCTCTGGATCGACATGTACAACAGTGTGTTCCAGTTCCCGCCAATATACAGCAACTTCGCACAGCCATTGCAGAGGAGGGGGACAACATTCCACAGGCCACAATCAACAGCCTGATCAACTCTATGCGAAGGAGACGTGTTGCGTCGCATGAGGCAAATGGTGGCCCACCAGATACTAACATGTTTTGTTATTTTTGAAAGGTATCTGATCAACAAATGCATATCTGTATTCCCAGTCATGTGATATCAATAGATTAGGGCCTCAATTGATTTCAATTGACTGCTTTACTTTTATGAACTCAAACTTAGTACAATCTTTGAAATTGTTGCATTTAATATTTTTCAGTATATTATATGCTATTGATACTATTGATTCCACTACCCACTTTATATATGTAAATACAGTCTATTACTCTCTAGTGGATGCTTCCTCTTCTACCTCTTATTTTATTAATTTAATGTACTGTATTGTTGAGGGAGCTTGCGCATAAGTATTTTGCTGCACCTTTTACACCTGCTGTAAACTGTGACGAGTACATTTGATTTTGTCAGCGGACTAGCGGTAGGTAGTGTGGGTGAATGTGGCGAGAGGGGCGTGCTACTGGTAACTTTTTTAAATTATACACTGGGTGGTTCGAGCCCTGAATGCTGATAGGCTGAAAGCTGTTGTATAACACGGGTATGACAAAACGTTTATTTTTACTCTTGTAATTACGTTGGTAACCAGTTTATAATAGCAATAAGGCATCTCGGGTTTGTGGTATATGGCCAATATAGCACGGCTAAGGGCTGTATCCAGGACCAGCCCTTAGCCATAGTATAATGGCCATTTACCACAAACCCCTGAGATGCCTTATTGCTTAATCGTACTGCATTGTTGAGGGAGCTAGTTAACACATAGGGCAAAATGCTTATCTTTTACACCTGCTGTAAACTGTATGTGAAGAATACATTTGATTTTACATTTCGTCAGCAGACTAGCAGAAGGTAGTGTGGGTGAACTTGGCGAGAGGTGTGCTACTGGTGGGTTCTTGAGAAATAAGGGTAGGGTTGTAGAGAATCGAAAGACCATGAATGTAATAAGAAATCTTAGGTGCTGGCTTAAGGCCAGTAGCAACCACTACAGAATGCCTGGTCAGAACAAGGATAAGGGGAGTTTAATGGAAGATGTACACATTCACACACATCTGACCGCTCATGGTTCAGATAACTGAGACTCATGTCTAGTGAGAACTAGAAGTCGACCGATTATGATTTTTCAACGCCGATACCAATTATTGGAGGACCAAAATTAGCCGAGGACGATTATTTATTTTTTTGTAATAATGACAATTACAACAATACCGAATGAACAATGAAGAACTTAATTTTAAATTAATATAATACATGAATAAAATACATTTAGTCTCAAATAAATAATGAAACATGCTCAATTTGGTTTTAATAACGCAAAAACAGTGTTGAAGAAAGTAAAAGTGCAATATGTGCCATGTAAAAAAAACTAACATTTAAGTTCCTTGCTCAGTACATATGAAAGCTGGTGGTTCAATATTCCCAGTTAAGAAGTTATAGGTTGTGGTTATTATATGAATTGTGATGCGTTGACTTTCTCTCTATACCATTTGTATTTCATATACCTTTGACTATTGGATGTTCTAATAGGCACTTTAGTATTGCCAGCCTAATCTCAGGAGTTGATAGGCTTGAAGTCATAAACAGCAATGCTTGAAGCACAGCGCTAAGAGCTGCTGGCAAACGAGGTAAAGTTTGAATGAATGCTTATGAGCCTGCTGCTGCCTACCAGCGCTCAGTCAGACTGCTCAATCAAATCATAGACTTAATTATAATATAATAAACACAGAAATACGAGCCTTTGGTCATTAATATGGTCAAATCCGGAAACTATAATTTCGAAAACAAAACGTTTTATTCATTCAGTGAAATACGGAACAGTTCCATATTTTATCGAACGGGTGGCAACCCTAAGTCTAAATATTGGTGTTACATTGCACAACCTTCAATGTTATGTCATAATTATGTAAAATTCATGTTTCTGACTACAAAGCATGTTTCTGACTACAAAGCGTGTTGTGGTCATAGACTAACAAACTGAAATCCCGGGAATCAAGGCTGCTGACAGGCTGAACGAGATGTGGTGATAATTATTTTGTGTGACATTGACAAATAAGACACCAACAAAAGTGGGGGTCCTCTGAATGGGAGACTAAGCTGCCCGATTAGAACTAACCAGAAGGCATGGCTAAAATCAGCTCAATGAAGCTGGCCATTTTTAACAGTCCTATAGATTGTCAGGATTTGGCCAGGATTGTTCCGGTTTTGGTCACTAGATGCACCCATTGGGCTTTTTTGACCCTTTTGTTTTCCCTTATTTCCAGTTATTATTTTGACCTGCGCCTCGTTTCCCTTGTGTGTATTTAAACCCTTAGTTTTCCTCAGTTCTTTGCTCTGTGTTTGAATGTTAGCACCCAGCCCCAGCCATGCTGTGAACTTTTGTTACTCCAGTTGGATTCTCTTGAGGTACTCTGTTTTTGTTCTCATTTATTTTTTGAGTTTTCTTTTGAGTTTTTTTTCCCTGCTGTACTTACCACTTTTGTGGATTTACCTTGTGACTTGGAGGATATACCTTTTTTCTCTTGGATTTACTTTTGACATTGTGGATTTATATTTTTGCCTTAAGTACTTTCCTTTTTACTTTATTAAAACACCGTCTCAAGTACTGCTGTGTCTGCCTCATCTTCTGGGTTCTGCCGACTATTAGTGGCTCAGTTAGCTAAGTGACTGTTTCTCTCACCGGAGACCCGAGTTCGTAACCAGGTCCTGACAAAGTTAGGATGTTCCCCCTCTGCTGCAGAACACATCAACTAGGATTTTGTGAGCTGGACATTGCTGTAGCATGGTGGTGGTGTAGCGTAACAGTGTTGTTTTTGTAAATGTAGGAGGATCTCCAGGCAGGGGATGTAGGAGGATCTCCAGGTAGGGGATGTAGGAGGATCTCCAGGCAGTGGATGTAGGAGGATCTCCAGGCAGGGGATGTAGGAGGATCTCCAGGCAGGGGATGTAGGAGGATCTCCAGGCAGGGGATGTAGGAGGATCTCCAGGCAGGGGATGTAGGAGGATCTCCAGGCAGGGGATGTAGGAGGATCTCCAGGCAGGGGATGTAGGAGGATCTCCAGGCAGGGGATGTAGGAGGATCTCCAGGTAGGGGATGTAGGAGGATCTCCAGGCAGGGGATGTAGGAGGATCTCCCGGCAGGGGATGTAGGAGGATCTCCAGGCAGGGGATGTAGGAGGATCTCCAGGTAGGGGATGTAGGAGGATCTCCAGGCAGGGGATGTAGGAGGATCTCCAGGCAGGGGATGTAGGAGGATCTCCAGGCAGGGGATGTAGGAGGATCTCCAGGCAGGGGATGTAGGAGGATCTCCAGGCAGGGGATGTAGGAGGATCTCCAGGTAGGGGATGTAGGAGGATCTCCAGGCAGGGGATGTAGGAGGATCTCCAGGCAGGGGATGTAGGAGGATCTCCAGGTAGGGGATGTAGGAGGATCTCCAGGCAGGGGATGTAGGAGGATCTCCAGGCAGGGGCTGTAGGAGGATCTCCAGGCAGGGGATGTAGGAGGATCTCCAGGCAGGGGTGCACATGCTCAATTCCTTCAGGACTCATTGGTTAAAAGAGAGTGAATCGCATTTGAGCTGTCCTGCTGAACTATGTCTAGGAGATACAGGATGTTTTCATCGCGTGCAATAGGCAAATTGGACAGTCCTCTTGCTCAAGTTGGAGGCATTAGTACATTTGTTCAAATGAGCACTGTGAATGTATTGATATATTGTGGTAATATTTATTAATTGTGCTGCCTAAATCATTTGCCTTGCATTTCAGACAGATTTGACTATACACTGTAAGTTGATATTTATATAGGCCCAAGTGTGTTTTAATGATAATTGCCTCGACTGTGAGTAAGTGTGTGTGGTATTTAGGCTTGGCCAGCTGATATTGTACCTTGGATGTTTGTCATGGGTAGCAACTAGAAACATAATCTATGTTGTGTAGTGAGTAAGCCATGATTGATGGCACAGTGATGAATAACACTAGTCATATTTAGAAAGGTGATAGGAAGGGCCTCATCTTTAGTGTGCATCTGCTTATGTGCCTTCAGAAAGTATTCATAACCCTTGACGTATTCCACATTCTGTTGTGTTCTAGGTCAAATTCAAAATTGATATTTGACAAGGTGAAAACCATGTTTTTGCAAATTAATTGAAAGTGAAATACAGAAATATCTAATTTACATAAGTATTCACACCTGAGTCAATACTTTGTAAAATCACGTTTGGTAGTGATTTACAGCTGTGAGTTTTTCTGGGTAAGTCTCTAAGAGATTTCCACACCTGGATTGTGCAACATTTTCCAATTCTTTTCAAAATTATTCAAAGTCTGTCACATTGGTTGTTGATTGCTAGACCACCATTTTCAGGTCTTGCGATTTAGATTTTCAAGCATATTTAAGTCAAAACTAACTCGGCCACTCAGTAACATCACATTGTATTGGTCACATACCCTAACCAGAAACTGGGGATGGATGGCGGCATTCGCACAAAACTGAAAGCGCGAACCACCGCATTTAACCATGGAAAGAGGACATTCACTGTCTTCTTGGTAAGCAACCAGTGTAGATTTGGCCTTGTGTTTTAGGTTGTTGTCCTGCTGAAAGGTGAATTAATCTCCTAGTGTCTAGTGGAAACCAGACTGAACCAGGATTTCATCTCGGAATTTGCCTGTGCTTAGCTCCATTTTGTTTTTTTTATCCTGAAAAACTCTCCCCAGTCCTTAACGATTACAAACATACCCATCATGATGGCGCCAGAGGGGATGATTGACGTCTTATCGGCTCTTAACCAACCATGCTATTGTTTTTTTTCGCGTGGTTTGTAACTTGTTTTGTACATAATGTTGCTGCTACCGTCTCTTATGACTGAAAAGAGCTGCGATTACTCACCGGACAGCTGATCGTCCTCGCAGTGGCCGACCACGTGTAACAACACCTGCACAGGATCGGTATATCCGAACATCACACCTGCGGGACAGGTACAAGATGGCAACAACAACTGCCAGAGTCACACAAGGAATGCACCCATTATTTATATCGCTACTTTGCACATTCTTCCACTGCAAATCAACCATTCCAGTGTTTTACTTGCTATATTGTATTTACATCGCCACCATGGCCTTTTTTTTGCCTTCACCTCCCTTATCTCACCTCACTTGCTCACATTGTATATAGACTTATTCTTCTACTGTATTATTGACTATATGTTTGTTTTACTCCATGTGTAACTCTGTGTTGCTGTATGTGTCGAACTGCTTTGCTTTATCTTGGCCAGGTCGCAATTGTAAATGAGAACGTGTTCTCAACTTGCCTACCTGGTTAAATAAAGGTGAAATAAATAAATAAAATCCCTCCATCAGTGCTCAGACTGTCCGCAATACGCTGAGAGAGGCTGGACTGAGGGCTTGTAGGCCTGTTGTAAGGCAGGTCCTCACCAGACATCACCGGCAACAATGTCGCCTATGGGCACAAACCCACCGTCGCTGGACCAGACAGGACTGGCAAAAAGAGCTCTTCACTGACAAGTTGCGGTTTGGAGTTCCCACATATGCTGAACACTTGTTGGCTGCTTTTCCTTCACTCTGCGGTCTGACTTATCCCAAACCATCTCAATTTGGTTGGGGGATTGGGGAGGCCAGGTCATCTGATGCAGCACTCCACCACTCTCCTACTTGGTCAAATAGCCCTTACACAGCCTGGATGTGTGTTGGGTCATTGTCCTGTTGAAAAACAAATGATAGTCCCACTAAGCCTGAACCAGATGGGATGGCGTATCACAAAGACACTGCGGTTGGAACCAAAAATCTCCAATTTGGACTCCAGACCAAAGGACAGATTTCCACTGGTCTAATGTCCATTGCTCGTGTTTCTTGGCCCACGCAAGTCTCTTCTTATTAGTTTCCATTAGTAATGGTTTATTTGCAGCGATTTGACCATGAAGGCCTGATTCACGCAGTCTCCTCTGAACAGTTGATGTTGAGATGTGTCTGTTACTTGTTAAACTCTGAAGTGTTTATTTGGGCTGCAATTTCTGAGGCTGGTAACTCTAATGAACGTATCCTCTGCAGCAGAAGTAACTCGGGGTCTTCCATTCCTGTGATCCTCAGAGCCAGTTTCATCACAGCTCTTGATGGTTTTTGCGACTGCACTTGAAGAACCTTTCAAAGTTCTTAATTTTCTGGATTTACTGACCTTCATGTCTTAAAGTAATGATGGACTGTCATTTCTCTTTGCTTATTTGAGCTGTTCTCGCCATAATATTGACTTGGTCTTTTACCAAATAGGGCTATGTTCTGTATACCTCCCCTACCTTGTCACAACACAACTGATTGGCTCAAACACATTAAGAAGGAAATAAATTCCACAAATGAACTTTTAACAAGGCATACCTGTTAATTGAAATGCATTCCAGGTGACTACCTCATGAAACTGGTTGTGAGAATGTCAAGCGTGTGCAAAGCTGTCATCAAGGCAAAGGGTGGCTATTTGAAGAATCTCAAATATAGAATATATTTTGATTTGTTTAACACTTTTTTGGTTACTACATGATTCCATATGTGTTATTTCATAGTTTTGATGTCTTCACTATTATTCTACAATGTAGAAAATAGTAAAAATAAAGAAACCCTTGAATGAGTATGTGTTCTTAAACTTTTGACCAGCAGTGTAAATATTTGGATGAGCAATGTCAGAGCGGCATAGACTAAGATACAGTATATACATATGAGATGAGTAATTCAAGATGTAAACATGATTAAAATGGCATTATTCACGTGACTAGTGATTTCAAGTCTATGTATATAGGCAGCAGCCTCTAATGTGCTAGTGATGACTATTTAACAGTCTGATGGCCTTGAGATCGACTGAAAAACAGCTTTGATGCGCTTGCACTGACCTCACCTTCTGGATGATAGCGGGGTGAACAGGCAGTGGCTCTGGTGGATGTTGTCCTTGATGATCTTTTTGGCCTTCCGGTGACATCGGGTGCTGTAGGTGTCCTGGAGGGCAAATAGTTTTTCCCCGGTGATGCCTTAGGGCAGACCGCACCACCCTTTGGAGAGCCTTGTGGTTGAGGGTGGTGCAATTGACGTACCAGCAGTGATACAGCCCGACAGGATGCTCTCATTTCTGCATTTGTTAAAGTTTGTGGGTTTTAGGTGCCAAGCCAAATTTCTTCAGCCTCCTGAGGTTGAAGAAGCGCTGTTGCACCTTCTTCAACACACTGTCTCTGTGGGTGGACCATTTCAGTTTGTCAGTGATGTGTACGCCGAGGATCTTGAAGCTTTCCACCTTCTCAACTGCGGTCACGTCGATGTGGATAGGGGGGTGCTCCCGCTGCTGTTTCCTGAAGTCCACGATCATCTTTGTTTTGTTGACGTTGGGTGAGAGGTTATTTTCCTGGCACCACACTCCCAGGTCCCTCACCTCCTCCCTATAGGCTGTCTCGTCGTTGTTGGTAATCAAGCCCACTACTGTTGCATTGTCTGCAACTGAGTTATGAAGGACCGTTGTATCTTTGTAGTGATTGGGTGTGTTGATACACCATCTAAGGTGTAATTAATAACTTTACCATGCTCAAAGGGATATTCAATGTCAGATTTTTTTATTTTGACTCCTCTACCAATAGTTGCCCTTTGCAAGGCATTGGAAAACCTCCCTGTTTTTTGTGGTTGACAGTTTTAAATTCACTGCTCAACTGAAAGACCTTACAGATAATCGTATGTGTCGGGTACAGAGATGAGGTAGTCATTTAAAAAATCATGTTAAACACTGCACACAGATGGAGTTCATGACAACTTATGTGACTTGTTAAGCAAATTGTTACTCCTGAACTTATTTAGGCTTTCCTTAACAAAGGGGTTGAATACTTATTGACTCAAGACACTTCAGCTTTTCATTTGTTTAAAATGACAAAGAAATTATTCCACTTTAACATTATAGGGTATTTTGTGTGTGTGTGTGAGTGTGTGTGTGTAGACCAGTGACTAAACTGTAAATTGAATACATTTTAAATTCAGGCTGTAACATAAAATTGTGAATATGAAGTCATTTCCATGTCCAAGGTAGGGCTGGGCTCCATGTCTGAGTCAGTAGATCAGGGCTCTCCAACCCTATTCCTGGAGAGCTACCCTCCTGTAGGTTTTCGCTCCTGAGTCAGTTTTATCAACCACCTAATTATTAGAATCAGCGTGCTAGATTAGGAACCTACAGGACGGTGGCTCTCCAGGAACAGGGTTGGCGAGCCCTGCACTAGAGACTCAGTGAAAGAGTTATCTGAAAACCAATATTAAGCTCTGTTCCTTTTAACTTTGCTCACATTATGGGTTGGCAGTGTGGGCCGTGGAGGCAGCAGTATTGCTGGAAGGCGGTCTTATATTTTAGAGGCCTCATTCATGGTTACACAGTTATCTTATATTTGAGCGATGCCGCTGTGTCCATTTTTAAATATTCTGTTTATTAGGCCTATTTTATAGTACCATGTAGTGTAGATTCAATTGCTTTAAAAATCTTTATTTTTATCGCTGTTAGTTTAGTAAGCGTAGACCTGCTTCAGCAATCTTTTTTTATTCTTCTGGTTTTGAAGATTAAATAGCCCCTAGCCCAATTCCAGTCCTCCAGTACCCCTCCAGTACCCCCGTTCTGTATCCAGAACGCCTTCAAGGTTGCAACCAGGGCCTTTAAATTAGTCAGTCTTAGTCCACCCTCTTAATTATTTATACATATGTTTTCTTAACATTTTCTCTGGTTTATTGTTCCATATAAATGTACATATTTTCTGCTTCATATTGTTTGAAAAAATTATCTTGCGACGGGAGAGACATAAGATAATTGAATTGAGACAGCTAAATAATGTATTAATATTACTTTTCAGTGTATGGAAAGATGGTTGACAAAATATTAACCATGGAATGGCAATCTTTTTACATTTCGCTTCAAAATGTAGGTCGTTCATGCATTCAGGCATAATGTATTCCAAGAACATTTATTTACTGTCCCGTCTGTCCATGTAGTTGGCACACTACGTGGTAATACCAAGTTGGATTTTTTTTTTAAAGACCCCAGTCTAAATCTTTGGTGAGGGCACTTGTGGAGGCAGCTTGAGGACGGAGATGGAAGGTGGTATCCTCTGCATAGGTAGAAATCTTGGTCATAAAACCATACATGTCTAATCCTTCGATCTCTATTATTTGCCACCTTTTATAGCTAATATTTCAATTCCAATTAAAAATAGATAAGGGAAGAGAGGCTAACCCTGTCTCACTGCTCTTGACAGTTTTAAACTATCTGAGATGTACCTATTATTTATTATTTTGCTTGCAGACTCCTGGTATAATATCTTTACCCTATTTATGAGGTACTCGCCAAAGTTAAAGTGTTTCAGACATTCATATAAGAAGTCCCATCTGATCTTATCAAATGCCTTTTTAAAATCTGCAATAAATATAAGGACCGGTTCATTTGCTTTATCATAATAATACATAATTTCAAGACATTCTGATACTGTCTCCTATGAATCTCCCTGCCAAGAAACCGTTTTGATCATGGCGGATTATATTTTGTATCACTTTTCTAACTTTTAAGGAAATTCATTTTCGACAGTATACAGTCGTCACAAACAAGTAACGTGATGGGTCTCCAGTTTTTCAGTTTAATTGGCTCTTTATATTGAACTTTTGCATGTTTCTTTAATAATGAAAATTTTCCCTCGTGGTGGGTGCCGGATAGTAGGGGTTTCTGTAAAGAACATTTTATATACCTCAATTGGAATTCCATCAACCTGGTGACTTCCCTATTTTTGAATGATTCAATGTTATTAAGTAGTTCCTCCTCGATCAAACCTTGCTGCTCGTCAGTAAGTTTCGGGTGGGGGTGATTCTATATATAATCTCTGAGAATTCACAGATTTTAGGGATGTCTTCCTCTAAGGTGAACAGCTTGCAATGCTTGCAATGCCATTCTCTCTCAAATTCGTTTTGATATATTTTTCCTGGCAACATTTCTCTGCTGTAAATACATGAAATGTTTGGAGCATTTTTCACATGTTCTATCCATGTGGCTCCAAACCTCTCTAGCTCTCTCTGTTTTCCACTGAGTAATTGTAATGTTGTAATTGAATCTTTAGAAGAATTGTCAAATAGTTGGTTTAGAGTGATCATTTAATCTGTTAAAAGCTTTGTTCTTGGCCAGAAACCTTTTCTTTCTCTTGATGATTAGTTGACAAGTTGAATCAGGTGTGCTTGTCCATGGCTACAACAAAAGGTGTACTGTTGGGGTTACTGTAGGACTGGCGTTGGGAAACTGCCCTAGCTCATCATGAACATCCAGTCATGTGTCAATTTTGCCTACACGTGTGTGTGAGTGAATCTGTGCATTTAGTGTGTTTTTAGAGTAGAAGCAGCTGTGTGGTTACTGTTGTTGGGAGCTGGAGACTGCTGGCCCTCTCAGCCAGCTGAGGACAAATGCTGCCGTGTATGTGGTCCATCAATGGCCTGTTACAATGCCATCACACATCCTTAACGGCCTGACTCGGGTTTAATCCAGCATCTAGAAGGATTGGTCACAACTCATCACTCAGACAGCTGCTGGTCCTCCATAATAGATTGTCTCCAACTAAATCTCTTCCAATCACAGTTTAAGAGTACAGCATAGTCCCATCAATGACAATCACAGTTCGGAGGGACTTAGGCTCCCGTATGCCGAGCAACAAAGCTTGCAGCCATGTGTGTGTAAAACAGTTTTGGTGCACGATTAAAAAGAGATACTATTTTTATTTCTCAACTGGTAATTGAAGCTCGCCTCCCATTCACCATTCAACTGCAGGCAACAGGCTATCAGTGTGTCACCCACCACTTTACAATGTGAGCTGAAGGCAGTATGCATTTTGAAAATATACTTAATGGTTTAAAATCTGAATGTTTTATTTCATATTATGAGGCATGTCTTACCTCGCTTCAAAGTAGCCTATATGCTAAATCCTACCACGGAAACGGGAGGCAATTATTTTATAAAGACTTCATAGCTGGTGCGTGAATGTCGGGAAGCTTACAATGTATCCTACCGTACCATTCTGCGTGCCAGTTCTGATTTTCAAATGTGCATTTTCGTGGATGAACATAATTTCAATAATAACGTTTTCATTTTTCAAAATCATTGTCTGTGTGGTTAATCATAAACATATATTTTTTTTACTATTGCGAGATCACCAGCCTCTGCCGTTAGCACACATTGATACACCGTGATCCATTGGCGGCTAAAGAAATGATCGCATGGAAATCATAGCCTGTAAACCAATGCAGGAGTAGGCCTATAACTTCCATTGCTCTTTCACGCTGAGGATTGGTGATTATCAAGGGGGAGATTGTTGGAAAGATTTTTCAAATTGCTTAGTGTGAGGAACTATAGTTTTGAAATACACTGAGTGTACAAAACATTAGGCACACACACACACACACACACACACACACACACACACACACACACACACACACACACACACACACACACACACACACACACACACAATCCATGTCTCAATTGTCAAAAAGCTTAAGTCTTTCTTTAACCTGTCTCCTCCCCTTCATCTACACTGATTGAAGTGGATTTAACAAGTGACATCAATAAGGGATCACAGCTTTCACCTGGATTCACCTGGTCTATATCATGGAAAGAGCAGGTGTTCTTAAGGTTTTGTACACTCACTGTACGTAATGGGTAATTATAAAAAAATGTATATTAAAGGGTGAACAATTCACACAGTGTAAGCGCACGAATTGGCAGAAGACAGCTGAGCCATTCTGGAGAGAGACTCACCTATATCTTCGCCAAACACCCCTCCCCTTGTCTCAACATTTTAAATTATACTGGAGACACGTTATCTTCAGACATATTTTAGATGCTTTTCACTGACGACCGCAACTCAATAATCAGCTAGGCCTATTGCCACGCAGGCTTCCTGAATAGACATAGCCTATTGCCACGCAGGCTTCCTGAATAGACATAGGCCTATTGCCACGCAGGCTTCCTGAATAGACATAGGTCTATTGCCACGCAGGCTTCCTGAATAGACATAGGCCTATTGCCACGCAGGCTTCCTGAATAGACATAGGCCTATTGCCACGCAGGCTTCCTGAATAGACATAGCCTATTGCCACGCAGGCTTCCTGAATAGACATAGGCCTATTGCCACGCAGGCTTCCTGAATAGACATAGGCCTATTGCCACGCTGGCTTCCTGAATAGACATAGGCCTATTGCCACGCAGGCTTCCTGAATAGACATAGGCCTATTGCCACGCAGGCTTCCTGAATAGACATAGGCCTATTGCCACGCAGGCTTCCTGAATAGAAATAGCCTATTGCCACGCAGGCTTCCTGAATAGACATAGGCCTATTGCCACGCAGGCTTCCTGAATAGACATAGGCCTATTGCCACGCTGGCTTCCTGAATAGACATAGGCCTATTGCCACGCAGGCTTCCTGAATAGACATAGGCCTATTGCCACGCAGGCTTCCTGAATAGACATAAGCCTATTGCCACGCAGGCTTCCTGAATAGACATAGGCCTATTGCCACGCAGGCTTCCTGAATAGACATAGGTCTATTGCCACGCAGGCTTCCTGAATAGACATAGGCCTATTGCCACGCAGGCTTCCTGAATAGACATAGGCCTATTGCCACGCAGGCTTCCTGAATAGACATAGGCCTATTGCCACGCAGGCTTCCTGAATAGACATAGGCCTATTGTCACGCAGGCTTCCTGAATAGACATAGCCTATTGCCACGCAGGCTTCCTGAATAGACATAGGCCTATTGCCACGCAGGCTTCCTGAATAGACATAGGTCTATTGCCACGCAGGCTTCCTGAATAGACATAGGCCTATTGCCACGCAGGCTTCCTGAATAGACATAGCCTATTGCCACGCAGGCTTCCTGAATAGACATAGGCCTATTGCCATGCAGGCTTCCTGAATAGACATAGGCCTATTGCCACGCAGGCTTCCTGAATAGACATAGGTTTATTGCCACGCAGGCTTCCTGAATAGACATAGGCCTATTGCCACGCAGGCTTCCTGAATAGACATAGGCCTATTGCCACGCAGGCTTCCTGAATAGACATAGGCCTATTGCCACGCGTGCTGCCCAAATTGAGGGCTTCCCAAATAGTCATAGGCCTACAAGCTTGCGATTTGAAACAATCAACAGAATTTTTTTAAATGAAGGTAATGATCCTCAATTCCTCTGGGGCTATGTCAGGCTTTCTGGTGAAGTATTTTGAAGTATTTTATTTATTTCTGTATAGACGGGATTCATTATATACACTACCATTCAAAAGTTTGGGGTCACTTAGAAATGTCCCTGTTTTTGAAAGAAAATCAAAAAAATTGTCCATTAAAATAACATAAAATTGATCAAAAATACAGTGTAGACATTGTTAATGTTGTAAATGACTAATGTAGCTGGAAACCCGCAGATTTTTTTATGGAATATCTACATATGTGTACAGAGGCCAATTATCAGCAACCATCACTCCTGTGTTCCAATGGCATGTTGTGTTAGCTAATCCAAGTTGAGCATTTTAAAGGCTAATTGATCATTAGAAAACCCTTTTGCAATTATGTTAGCACAGCTGAAAACTGTTGTCTGATTAAAGAAGCAATAAAACTGACCTTCTTTAAACTAGTTGAGTATCTGGAGCACCAGCATTTGTGGGTTCAATTACAGGCTCAGATTAAAATCTCTGTTAGGAACTTGAAAGAGGGGGAGTCTAAAGATGCAACAACTAGGATGGGTTACTAATATGACTGGAATTGTGCCTTTGGCTCTGGATAACGAAAGAAAGTTGATATGAAAACCCATAGAACAGGAGCGAAATGGCATAGGGGTGGGTCCAATAGGGAAGTACATGGAAATACATTTGCCAAATGTACACTACCGTTCAAAAGTTTGGGGTCACTTAGAAGTGTCCTTGTTTTTACGGAACCGCTATCAGGTGTGCTGTTTAGAATAGTGATTTACAGCAAATTTCATTTTGGCAAATGTTTGAAAATGATGTTTTATTGGCTGCTTCATTACAGGAGTTGCATGTTCTGTTAAGAAGCATTACCATAATCTAAGTATGATTTCTGTTATTCTGAGCACCGTGGGTGGATGCCCTAATGGGTTACTCATCCAATGCATATGGGTCCGGTAAATTTCTCAAATTGCCAGTAAATTAAAATCTTCCCGGTCACGTTGTCCGGACTCTCACACTCCTCCCCTCTTCATCACAGAGCGAGCACAGTATTCAGCCTCTCGTTTACACCCTCATTCACTCACTCCATCTCAGGCGGTGTGGAAGCTGTGCTGGATTTTACCACTCATCCGTTTGCAACGGAATAGAGTAGGGGGTGATAGAGAGAGGAAAAGAGATATAGGGAGCGGAGAGGATCGGCCATGGGGCAGTTGTGTTGCTTTCCCTTCTCACGAGCGGAGGAGAAGATCAGTAAGTGTGTGTCTGTCTGTCTTATGGTTTGCATGTGGCTGGGACTCTAAATCAGATCTATAGGAGAAATAAAGGGGCTCATAATTGTATTGTGTGTGTGTGTGTGTGTCCATAATTATGTTTGTATTGTGTGTGTGTGGGTAAGTATGTGATTATGTGTGCATGTGTACTTGTATTTACACTTTAGGTCTCATCTTGGCGTTGCGGAGGAGTTTACAGTCCAACACCGTGCACATGCCATAAATGTGCGTGCTCCTGTCTCTGTAATTAGTGTGTAGATGTGGACTTGGGGCTGTCTGTCAAAGTGACAGTTTCTCTTTCTAGAGCTGCTGTGCGTTAACAGCCTCTCCAACAATGGACATTGCAGCACTCTCAGCACTGGCAGCTCCCATGCTGCCAACCAATTCATTTTTCATTTCTCAAGACATTTTTATGAGTTGGTCCAAAGGTCTGGCCAGTCTGGCAAAGCTAGGTTAAATTGGGATGTATTTTTTTGATTTGGCAGGATTTTCTGTCTGCATTCTTTCTCTGTCTCCAACTCTATGCAGCCCTTTCTCTCTGAAACACTGCAGTCAGAGAGATTGCCTTGTTCTGAGAGCCTGTTTGCCCTACTTCTAGCTAGGGGGTGAGGGGGAGTGAGAGAGGGAAAATAGAGGGATGGCAAAGGGAATGAGAGGGGTGAATAGGTTTGTTGTAAGAGGTCAGATGCTTGTTGGGTGATGACTGACGTCGCCACCCCTCGTGAGCACAGCTGGGTGCGAGAAGCGTGTGCTCGTTTGGCCGCTGGCTGGCCGTGTGAATACTGTATTTTCCATGGAAAAAGGGGCTGTCTTTTGTTCCACCAGCACAAACTGTGAGCCCAGAGCCTCTGACAACCCCGACAGGGCTACATAATGGCTTTGGGATTTTAAAAGGCAGCATGGCGGAGAGGGGTGGGGTGGTGGTAAGAGGGGGGGATTGTACCCAGCTAGAGCTGATCGGTATGCCTGTCCTTCACAGTGCAGTTAGCAGCCACTGGAGGAGAAAAGATGGGGGAATGACTCAGAACAAAGACACACACACAGAAAATCAGTGCTAGTTGCCTTATTTGTATCTGTGATACAATTCTCATTTCAGTGTGTTCTACGCTGCATCCATATTGTGAGAGAAACCTTGATTGGTTTCTTGCTATGGCCTAATGGCATTGTTGTCCTGCTTGTTGCTGCCTGTCTGCACTCCTCTCTGTCTGTCTTTCTGCTTGCTTTTATGTAGCCACTGTGCCCTGGGAAAGAGGGCACTCCTTTTCTCTCTTGCCATTTGTTCTTTACTCCGTCTCATACGGGATGTTTTATTATTTAATTTTTTTCACCTTTATTTAACCAGGCTAGTTGAGAACAAGTTCTCATTTACAACTGCGACCTGGCCAAGATAAAGCAAAGCATGTCTCTCTCACACACATAGCCTTTGCTAACCTCGTTAGGACAGATTGGAGCTGAGTCCCAATGACAACCTTGTCAGACCACCAGGCCCCCTTTCGCCTCATTTCCCTCAGATGACCTGGTGGTTTAGGAGGAACTCGCCTCTCAGGATCTCTCTAATGGAGCTGCCCTTTCCTCAGGAAATACCTCCAGGCAGGCTACACCGCACAGCTCCCCCTCCCAGGGATGGAGGAAAACAACTTACATTTCTGGCATTTCTAATGAAATGTCTGGCCACAAGAGTGGAGGAGAGAGGGCAACAGAGAGACAGACTGAGTGAGTGGTGTTCGATACCTGCATAGTTCCATACTCTCAAACTCATTCTAATGCTATTGCCATGATTACAAGCCTAGGCGAGACTGGGTTTGGGCTTCCGTCGTCTCAGTCCAAATGAAAAGGTGAACCACTTCTCTCTCTGATACGCCCTGCTGGCCAGCTCTGGTCAGCCTCTCACACTATTGTGGGTGATGATGGAGCATTTACTGCTCTCATAAGGTTGTGCAGCAGCTAGTGGAATATAGTTTAGCCTCTCAGGCTGCTCAATATTCTAGCTAGAGTGGAAGAGAAAAAGTCTGTAGTCTACGATGTTCAGGTTTGGTGTCAGTCAACGCAAAGCTGTCTCCTCTAGGTGTGATGTATGCATACCTAGAAATAGAATGACTAGTATATAGTTCTATGGATGTATGCATACCTAGAAATACGATGACTAGCATAGAGTTCAATGGATGTATGCACAACCTTATATGTATTGTACACTGTGTCTCTGTTCTGAGGACTTCCATGGTTCAAAGTGCACTCTCCTGCCTTGATTGAGTTATGTTTTTCTTCACTCTTCTGATAACTGACTTCTCCACGTATCACTCATATAACAGCGCACTCTTTATTCTAATCTTCACACTGTAGGTTAAAAAAAAGGTAATTACTTTGCAGTCTAAAGAAAGCTAATTATTGATCCACCTTTGCTGTAAGTATTTAATGAAATGTCTTTGGAGATGGAGACTCATCCCTAAGAGAAAATAATAAGCTTAATCTGTCTTAATCGGACTACTTGATTCTGTAACACAGTGGTCCTCTGAGTACAAGACCATAAAACACCACATAAATCAAATGTGTGAAGTATTATGAGTACTTTTGAAGTACTATTTCAAAATGAGTGTTGACATTTATCAAGCTCAAATCATTCAGTACTACAATCAAGGTATGCTCTGTCAATCAATCAAAATATGTATGGACAATCCAAAAAATGAATAGGCTAATTGACACACAAAATCCTCTGATTGTGAGAAATTGAGTCTGATTTGAGTTGAGAAGTGCTATTCTGTTGCTAAATGGCTATTGTTTGTCTTGCAGATCTTTTTCAGAGCGGGCCTTGGGCTGCTCGGACAAGTACGTGCCTCTCTGTCTCTCAGTGGGCTCTCTGAGGCCCAAAGCACCATTTCATTTAATGCACTGTATTCTCCCTGACTCCCTCCCTTGACATGCTATTGTGTAACTAGCTGACTGACTCACAAACACTACTGGAGCAACAGCATGAAAGATTGATAGCAGTGTTTGTCCTGCTTTAGTCTCAGCTAGCTTCTCAGTGTTCTCCCTGTCAATACCCAATCCCCTGTCAATCTAATGCACAATCCCAACTCTAACACACTGGCAGACTGTCACTGATACAATAGCTAACAAGAGAACATTACTGCAGACACTGAATATCTCATGCAACTATAGCCACAGTGAATTCACAGATTCCCTTAATAACAGGTCACTTAATTTCTCAAATGTACTTCCCAGTCTCTTTGTGAATGTGCTTTGATACTGTATGATCTTACCATCACTACTAACTGATTAACTTTGAGCCTTGAAGAGCTTTTAACCAAGGGGCTCTTGTTGTGTTGACAGAAGTTGACACTGAGCTGGAATAGAGCAAGGGTAATATAGCCTAGAGCTGCTAGGCTGCATGGTGTGAGTAGTAACAGGGTAGTGACGCTAGTTGTTATGGTGTCGTTGGTTGTATAGGTGTCAAGAGGGGTCCGGAGCCTGACGATGAGGAGCTTGTGAGCCTGAGTAAGAGGCTGGTGGAAGACGCCGTGCTGCTGGCCGTGCAGCAGTTCATGGATGAGACTCAACACAACGGGGCCGCGTCATCCGACCCGGCGCGGCCCTCAGACAACCTCAACACTAACGCTGTCAAAACAACCGACACCTGTGCCAGCAGCAAGTGACCCCAGCCAAATCCCCCAGGCAGCACTGGACACTAACCAGTCAGGCAGGAACTCAGGCAGTCAGCCAGCCAGCCAACCGGCCCAGGAGCCAATGGGCAGTACTGTTACTGGATCAAGCCCAGTTGAGGTGTTTTACTAGAGAAGGAAGAAAGGTATTGGGGGCAAAACTCTGGATTGAGTGTGGACTCCAGATGCAGTTTTTTGTGTTCTTGATTTTATGTACCTGATTGTCACCAATGCTCAAGGCAGCCTCACGCCACACAATCTCTCCTGTCATGTCTGTCAGTCCATCTGTCTAGTGTGGACCTTTGTTCATTCTTGATTTATCTATGCCCTGAGAAAAAGAGTTGGCCTTCTGAAGGAAATTTCTGTTCTGATTAATTTGCTACGTGAGGTGTGGGTCGTTCCAACGCTCAGAGTGGAGCTGACATGTCACGACACACACTACAGCCTGATCTTGGTTAGGTTAGGCTGTACCTCGGCCCTCCACAAGGTGCAGTCAGTACAAAGACATTCACCGTCTTTCTACAAAGCTAAAACAAAACAGCACTACAAAAGGAACTGCAACTCAAAAACCTGAGACCAGGGAAAATGAGCTCATCTATGCAGTTGGAGAATATGCTGTGACCTATGTTTACATGATCCTGTCTCATCTGTGCTGTATGTGGCTAAAACTTGAAAAGGTAAATGAAGAGTGGGTCCCATGTGCTACCTGTGGTAAAATATGCATTTTAAAAAATGACAAAAAGGTTGACCTACCAGCAATGAGGATCATGTTAGGTTCGTGTTTGTTTGTTTGTCCCCTGTAGGAGGGGCTGGTGATGCAGCAGGCCTGGTTAGGAAGGCCCAGTGCACATACAACCAGTCTCTGTCTCAGAAACTACAGGACATAAAGGAGCATCTATCCCAGCTGGCTGTCCGAGCTACCATCCGCCGGGAGATCTCTGGCACCTGATTGACTGAACACTCCCAGCTCCCACCAGCAGTGCGGAGCCAGCACCAAGGAACGACAGATACTGTAGTAGGCTAGTGTCCTACACACAGTAGATAGATACAGTGCGTTCGGAAAGTATTCAGACCCCTTGACTTTTTCCATATTTTGTTAAGTTACAGCCTTATTCTAAAATGGATTGAATGTTTTTTTTCCTTCATCAATCTACACACAATACCCCATAATGACAAAGCAAAAACTGATTTTAAAAACTTTTTGCAATTTTATAAAGAATTATAATAACTGAAATATCATATTTACATTAGTATTCAGACCCTTTACTTAGTACTTTGTTGAAGCACCTTTGGCAGTGATTACAGCATCGATTCTTCTTGGGTATGACGCTACAACCTTGGCATGCCTGTATTAAGGGAGTTTCTCCCATTCTTCTCTGCATATCCTCTCAAGCTCTGTCAGGTTGGATGGAGAGTGTCGCTGCACAGCTATTTTCAGGTCTCTCCAGAGATGTCAGATCGGGTTCAAGTCCGGGCTCTGGCTGGGCCACTCAAGGACATTCAGAGACTTGTCCCGAAGCCACTCCTGCATTGTCTTGGCTGTGTGCTTAGGGTCGTTGTCCTGTTGGAAGAAGAACCTTCACCCCAGTCTGAGGTCCTGAGCGCTCTGGAGAAGGTTTTCATCAAGGTTTTCATCAACTTTACCTCGTTCATCTTTTCCTCGATCCTGACTAGTCTACCAGTCCTTGCCGCTGAAAAACATTCCCACAGCATGATGCTGGCACAACCATGCTTCGCCGTAGGGATGGTGCCATGCAAGTCCTTTCTCCCCTGATTGCTCAGTTTGGTCGGGTGGCCAGCTCTAGGAAGAGTTTAGGTGATTCCAAACCTCTTCCATTTAAGAATGGTCCATCATGGTCCATCATCACTGTGTTCTGTGATCGGCCACTGTGTTCCTGGGGACCTTCAATGCTGCAGAAATGTTCTAGTACCCTTCCCCAGATCAATGCCTCGACACAATCCTGTCTCGGAGCTCTACGGACAATTCCTTTGACTTCAGGGCTTGGTTTTTGCTCTGACATGCACTGTCAACTGTGGGACCTTATATAGACAGGTGTGTACCTTTCCAAATCATGTCCAATCAATTTAATTTTACTTTAGTTTGGTGAATCTTTTTTATCTCTATTTCTTGAACTGCATTGTTGGTTAAGGGCTTGTAAGTAAGCATGTGACAAATAAGATTTGATTTTGAATCAAGTTGTACAAACATCTCAAAGATGATCAATGGAAACAGGATGCACCTGAGCTCAATTTTGAGTCTCATACTGTAAATAAAGTTTTTCTGTTTTATATTTAATACATTTGCAAACATTTCTAAAAATTTGTTTTCGCTTTGTCATTATGGGGTATTCTGTGTAGATTAAGAAAATATAAATTTAATCTATTTTAGAATAAGGCTGTAACAAAATGTGGGAAAAGGGAAGGGGTCTGAATACTTTTCTAACGCACTGTACCACAGAACAAACACAACAGGAAGTACACACATTTTTCCATGATTCATTTTATATATTTTTAAAGAAAATGTTTAATTTTGAAAAGAGTAGAAAGAAACTAGTTGGGGGAAAAAAGCACATTGTGAAATTCAGTTTGTATTTTTTTTTCATGCTTTTAGCACTATGCATAAAATACCACTTCCAAGTGGCTTTAATAAAGACAGAGGCTCTTCACTGAGGCTTGTGTTTTATGTTTTTGTTTATCTTTTGCATAATTTCACCAGAATCTTAATATATGCTTTGTGTCACAGATGTGTCATGGGAGGCTACAACATTGTCTGCTGCCTTGCTCATGGTCTCAACAGTCGAGATGTTGTTCTATGTACCAGGTGTGCTGGATGTCAACTACTGTTTGTGTTTCATGTCTAGCCACAATGAACAATACAAAAATCATGATATGAAGATTGATTTAACAGAGTTTGTTTCCCATGTGGTTCAGTGAATCTGAAGCCATGGGGATGTGGGTTTTAGATTATTTGTTTTTATTTAACCAGGACAAGACCCTTGAAGTTAGAAACCACTTTCTCAAGGGGGACCTGGGATCTATGGTGTCTATTTTGGGCGATGGGAAGGTTAAAGGCAAAGATCTCTCACTCTTAGGTGCTGTCATGGAGAGCCTTGTGTAATGCACACTGCACAATTATATTGGGATTTCCTCGCAACAGATGGGTCAGTGACTTCTTCTTGTATTTTTAAAGCATCTGCCTCAAGCTGTGTTTTTCAGTTTTTTACTCATATGCTTCTATTTTTGGTCTTCGCCCTCAAAGCTCCCGTTCGCCTCAGCTCTGGATCCATCTGCCAAAGCAGGACGAAAAGACAAAGGAGTGCACAGCGTGAGCGGATAAGGATTGGCAGGCTGTGGGCTGAAACTATACTTATCATTTTATGAATCTCTGGTGCTGCCTGCTCCGATCGATACACGCTCCCTGACAGAGCCACTACATGCTTAAATAAAAACGGTCTATCTAGTACCTAAATGGGTTCTTTGGCTGTACCCATAGGGTTTTACATGGAACCCAAAAGGGTTCTACCTGGGGGAAAAAAGCTTCTACTTGGAACCAAAAACAGTTATTCTATGGGGACAGCCGAAGAACCCTTTAGGAACCCTTTTTTTAAGATTGTAGTCTTCTCTTCAGACCAGTCTTTATTGTCATAAACTCCCCTCTACTCAATATCTCTCAGTATGATATGATCACTGCGTTGAAGCCATTGGGTTGTTCTTGAATTGTGGAGGTATTTTCATCCCTTGGCTTTGTAATCATAAAAATGTAAAGACAATTACACATCATACATGTTTTTGTTTATATTTTACGCTGTTTATCAATGATAAAACATGATACATAAAGCATAAGTCCTTTATACTGCAAAACTATGTTAATGCAAATTGTCTTGTGTAGAGTTGTTGTGAAATGTTTTGGGGATTTAGAGAGAGATCTATTATTTAGAATTCCAGAAAGTGAACAAAAGTATTTAATATATTGTATAGATCAATAAAAACAAAAGGCTATTAAAATGCCTATTTTTGGCTAGTATAATGTCTGTCCCTCAGTTTTATGTAATTGGTGTTACCATCTTGAAAATCACAACAATTCTCTCCAGTGGAAAACTATCAGGGGAGGGGTCTATATTAAAGAAAATTGTTAGCTAATCACACCCTTTTAATGGCATAGTTTCCATTGATAATTGTGTTTAAAACACAAGTGTCACTTGATTTTAATTTAAATGAAGGGAAATAACATTATTTAAATGATCTAATTAATCATTTTGTGCAAAGGATTTTTAAAGGCTTAATCACCTTAGATTTGACCATCTGTGAGCTCCATTTAAGAAAATCCTCAACTTAAAATGTCTCATGTTACTACTGATACTAGTGACACAATGTTAAAAAAAACATGTTAAGTCATTAAAGAGGAACTGACAGCGTTTTAACTACTTTTCAGATATGAAACAGATAATCATATCAGTCAAAAATATCAAATTCCCAGTTTATGCTACAAAACCAACTTCATAAGAGGTTTTAAAAATAGGTCTTGTTTGCCTCAACATTCCATGATGTACACTAAGGAATTGTTGGCAGAATAGATTGATTCAGTTCAATGCATGATTAATATAATTCACCAATGCGTTTCTTGGTAGTCCCAAAAAATATTGCTATCAGGTTGTAAATCACAGCTGGCCTGATACATTGTTTGCTGCCTACATTCAGGATGCATGGTTTCAGTTTAAATGGCTCAATATTTTGTATCCCGTTTGAAGGTAAGACCCAGGTGCAGACAGTGTCGAAGTAACAGAAGTTTATTACATCGAACACAGGCAGGCAAAGGTACAGGACGGCAGGCAGGCTCAAGTCAGGCAGAGGTCGGTAATCCAGAGTAGTGGGGCAAAGGTACAGGACGGCAGGCAGGCTCAAGTCAGGCAGAGGTCGGTAATCCAGAGTAGTGGGGCAAAGGTAAAGGACGGCAGGCAGGCTCAAGTCAGGCAGAGATCGGTAATCCAGAGTAGTGGGGCAAAGGTAAAGGACGGCAGGCAAGCTCAAGTCAGGCAGAGGTCGGTAATCCAGAGTAGTGGGGCAAAGGTACAGGATGGCAGGCAGGCTCAAGTCAGGCAGAGGTCGGTAATCCAGAGTTGTGGCGCAAAGGTACAGGACGGCAGGCAGGCTCAAGTCAGGCAGAGGTCGGTAATCCAGAGTAGTGGGGCAAAGGTACAGGATGGCAGACAGGGTCAGGGCAGGCAGAAAGGTAAAAACTGGGAAAACTAGGAACAGGAACTATAGACAAGACAGGGGCAAGGGGGTAACCACTGGTAGGTTTGATGAACAAAACAAACTGGCAACAGACAAACAGAGATATAAATACACAGGGGATAATGGGGAAGATGGGGCGACACCTGGAGGGGGTGGAGACAAGCACAAAGACAGGTGAAACAGATCAGGGCATGACAATTTTGGACAAAAATGGGCAAATGTAACTAAGGCTGGGAATGTCAATACAATCAAACTAGCAGGGGCAATGATCACAAGTCAGTCATAACATAGCTAATAGGCTAGCGTATCTATTTATGTAGCAAGCTAAAAACAAACGCAGCCTGACATTAGCTGCTAGGAGGATGTCATGTCATTGAAGGAGTGGGTGGGTGACTTTTCCCCCTCATCAATTTTCCTTGGTTATACACAGCTAGAGGTGCAGGCGTTATTTGGTTAGCCAGCAAGAACTTGACTGTTATCCAATTAGCATATAGTATCTCTTGCATTCGCAAATTCACTTTTTTTATTTTTTTATTTATTTCCCCTTTATTTAACCAAGTAAGCTAGTTGAGAACAAGTTCTCATTTACAACTGCGACCTGGCCAAGATAAAGCAAAGCAGTGCGACACAAACAACACAGAGTTACACATGGAATAAACAAAGATACAGTCAATAAAACAATAGAAAAAGTCTATACACAATGTGTGCAAATGAGGTAGGATAAGGGAGGTAAGGCAATAAATAGGCCATAGTGGCAAAATAATTACAAAAATAGCAATTAAACACTGGATTGATAGATGTGCAGAAGATGAGTGTGCAAGTAGAGATACTGGGGTGGAATGGAGAAAAATAAATAACAGTATGAGGATGTTGGTTGGATGGGCTATTTACAGATGAGCTATGTGCAGTGATCTGTGTGCTGCTCTGACAGCTGGTGCTTAAAGCTAGTTAGGGAGATACGAGTCTCCAGCTTCAGCGATTTTTGCAGTTCATTCCAGTCATTGGCAGCAGAGAACTGGAAGGAAGGCGGCCGAAGGAGGAATTTACTTTGGCTATCTATTCCGATTTCAGAGCACTCTCATCTGAGTGTGCCAAAGCACAGAATATCTGGTGAATTTACGAACGCTCAATATCCACTGAATATGACCGGTGTCAGTAAACGTAGGCAAAGAAAGTAATAGTTAGTCAGGAATTCTCTAGATAACATATAAACAGTCTAACCAGCTCTGCACTTGTGTCTGGAAGTAGCTAGCTAGCAAGCTTGCCAACTTTAGCCAGTTAGATTTGGGTGCTTGGTTGGGACAAGCTGCAGAAGGACGAGTAGGCTACAATTCCCCATCGTTTATCGGTGCAATTTTGGCAACCAACCAGTTGAAAAGGTTTGGGTTTATCTAATGTTCCTTCATAAGATGTCTCTCTGGTTAGCCTTGTTGTTGTTGATGATCTTGTTGATGATCTTGTTGTAATTGTTGATCTTGTTGTTGTTGATGTGCATAACTGAGGGAAAGAGCCTACATTTTCATGGTTGTTTGATCAATTGGACTTTAAAGATCCCAAATGTAAGAGGACTCCCAAGTGGTATTGACATATTTGCAGAAATCTATTCAGGAGTATTTTGTGGCTTTTGGTGAATGCGTTCTAATGATCTAAAGTCGCACTGTTGCAACTGCCTGTAAACACACAGTCCAGTTCACAGTGAAGGATGGCAGGCCCATGTGCAAGTGGCTTATTTGCATATAGCTCTGATTGGCTATGGTGCACCGGTCTGCGTAAACTGGTCCTGGACGAGACAGATGTTTTTATTAGGTTTTATTTACTGCAGTGTCTATTAATTATCCAAAAGCACAGCTGCTTTCACACTCTATTGCTATATAATTTTGACAAATGCTTTTAGTATACAGTACGTAACAAACATTCTAAGAATTTATGAAAACGTGAAAATGACCATATCTAAGTGTCAAATGTTTTAAAAAGTGTCATATTCTTCCTAGGGGTGAATATGAACAGATTTGAATAAGATGTTGCTAAAATGCTGTCAGTCCCACTTTAAGCTGTCATATTAGTTGATTTAGAATAGGAAGATGTACCTAAATACATTAAATGTTTTCTATGCCATGCCCAATTCAAGAATGACCCCACTGTCTGTCAATCATAACAGCCACGCACAAGTTAAATGTGTCATGTTATGATATCAGTCCCAGAACAATTTATTTCAGTACATTTGTAAACCATGTTTGAGTGAAGTCAGAATTTAGTATTTCATTGTTATCTGGTGGCTGAATTCCACTGTCGATACTAGGGTCATATAAATCATATAGCAGACATTTGCTCTTTACGCTCTACCTTTTCTCTAAGATTGTGTTTTATGATGCACTAGCTGGCTGCTTTACAGCCCTATGCAGAAGAGACCATGTGCATCTAACCCTGTGAGCCATGTGAACTGTCAATCATATGTCCAAAAAAAAAACAATTTATTTTAATGCTTGGAAAATCACCTCCATCCTCAACGCTATTATATCTCTAGTTATACGACTCTGAAATTTCTGATAGTCCTGAATGAATCGTGAATAATGATTGAGAAGTAATCTGAAACACAACCAAAACAAACTGCAAATGCATTCAACAAGTTTGTAGAGTCACAAGCTTGATGTAGTCAGTCATTGCATGCTAGGAATATGGGACCAAATACTACATTTTTGATTACTTTTAAAAACAACCTTTAGAGGTTTCAATAATTTTGACCCCCTACCTTTTTGAGAAAAAAAGTATTACTTGTTAAACAAATATATAATTTCCCAATTTTTGTAGAGTATACAGTATAGCTCAGTATGTGAATTATTGCTTATCTGTATCAAGGGTGTCAATAATTTCTTGCCCCACTGTATGTATCTATGGTTGTGGCTGTGTCACCCCAAACACCTTGCATGATTGTAACTGTTCATGATAAATCATGGCATGTATTCCTAGACAATGACAGCATGCAGGCTCACTCCACTAGGAGAAAACATCTTTAATATTTTACTGTTTTCATTGGCAGGTCTGTGATTTCCACCTCATTCAACTGCTTGTGTTTGCATGTTGTTAGGTAAGGTAGTGCCTTGTGAATATTTATGCTTTCTGGGGCATATTTTATCGTTTGTCTCATATCCTCCATGTTTGTATTCCATTCATTACGTATTCATAACCAGAACTTTCCTGTTTTTGTTCATTGTTTAAATAATTCAATAATCTCTCATTCAGAAAAGAAAAGATGTCAGATCTATTCTGAACTAATGGAACTAAAGCAGGAAGAAATAGATTAGAGCTTTAGGTTTTACAGTGATGGGTAACAGAAATAGATCCAGAATAGTCACCCCTCATTAGATGCACAAACAATAATTTAGCATTTTTGTTTTCATGGCATGGACAAGGAAGACATAGTAGCACTGAGCATCCAACCCCCTCCCCCATTGATAATGAAGGTATTTCCACTTCCCAACAGTTTCATTGAGAGTTTAATTACTGCTGTTTTCACAACAAAGACAAAGCTCTATAAATTGATTGTGCGGAGATGATTTTCTCAGGAACAGAACATAATATGAATCCTGTCAGTGAATAATTAACCTGCATGAGGCTGTTTGATTTGTGTTAAATGAGGGGAGAGATGGTATTTTTCTCGCTTCAATTTCCTATTGCTACCAATGATTTTGCCGATGCACCAAATACAACTATCGCATTTACGATCCATATGTTCTTTAAACTTTTTTCTTCTTTCATCATTAAAGATAAAAGCTGGTCATCCTGGGTTAGCATGTGTTCATTAGTGTATTTTCCCTGTTCCAGCGGAAACCTTAGGACTGGAGAAACAGGCACACAGCAGGACACGACAGACTGCACACAGAGCGCTTTTTCCTTTCACCACCATCCAAACCTTGGAAATTGAACAGCAAGTTTTCTGCTTTTATTTTAATTTCCCACATTCCTAACATTGTTGTCTGTCCTTTTGTTGATGCTTTTCTGACCACAGAGAGAGGGATTACTGTCAGTGAGCTGCTGGCTGCAGTGCACACAGCAGGTAGAATAAAGGCTGAAAACATGGCGTGTTGAAGTGCATAGATCAATAAAATAGCTCAAATCAAATGTTATTGGTCACATACACATGGTTAGCAGCTGTTAATGCGAGTGTAGCAAAATGCTTGTGCTTCTAGTTTCGACAGTGCAGTAATATCTAACAAGTAATCTAACAATTCCCCAACAAATACCTAATACACACAAATCTAAAGGGGTGAATGAGAATATGTACATATAAGAATATGGATGAGCGATGGCCGAGCGGCATAGGTAAGGTGCAGTAGATGGTATAAAATGCAGTATATGCATGTAACGATCATTCTCCTCTTCGTCCGAAGAGGAGGAGTAGGGATTGGACCAAAGCGCAGCGTTGTTATTTGACATAATGATGTTTATTAAAGTAAAGACGAAACACGAAAACACTTCAACAAACTACAAAACAAATAAACGATGTAGACAGACCTGGACTTGAGAACTTACAAATACGAAGAACGCACGAACAGGAACAGACTACATACACGAACGACAAACCGAAACAGTCCCGTGTGGTGCAACATATACAGACACGGAAGACAACCACCCACAACAAACAATGTGAAACAACCTACCTATATATGGTTCTCAATCAGAGGAAAACGTCAACCACCTGCCTCTGATTGAGAGCCATACAAGATCAATTAACACTGACACTTAACATAGAACAAACAACATAGACTGCCCACCCAGCTCACGTCCTGACCCACTAAACACAACTATACAAAAGGAAAACAAGGTCAGGAACGTGACAATACATGTGATATTGTCACGATCGTCAAAGGGACTGAGAGAGGACCAAGGCGCAGCGCGTGGAAAGTACATCTTTTTTTATTTAACGGTGGTGGCTCAGGCTCTGGGCGAGGTCCCCACCCCACCATAGTCAATCCCAGCTTACGTCTCTCCCTCAGAATGACCACCCTCATTATACACCCACTTAGGTTAAGGGGCAACACCAAGATAAAGGACAGCTCCGGGACGAGGTAGCTCATGGCTGGCTGACGGCTCTGGAATATCCTGTCTGGTTGGCGGCTCTGGCAGATCCTGTCTGGTTGGCGGCTCTGGCAGATCCTGACTGACGAATGGCTCTAGCGGCTCCTGACTGATTAACGGCTCTGACGGCTCATGGCAGACGGGCGGCTTTGAAGGCTCAATACAGACGGGCAGTTCAGGCACCGTTGGGCAGACGGCAGACTCTGGCCGGCTGAGACGCACTGTAGGCCTGGTGCGTGGTGCCGGAACTGGAGGTACCGGGCTAAGGACACGCACCTTCAGGCTAGTGCGGGGAACAACAGGGCACACTGAGTTTTCAAGGCGCACTATAGGACTGGTGCATGGTACCAGAACTGGTGGTACCGGGCTGAGGGCACGCACCTCAAGACGAGTGCGGGGAGAAATAACAGTGTGTACAGGACTCAGGAGACACACAGGTGGCTTAGTGCGTGGTGCCGGAACTGGAGGCACCGGGCTGAGGCAGGGCACGCACCTCAGGGCGAGTGCGGGGAGAAGGAACAGTGCGCACAGGGCTTTGGAGACGCACAGGAGGCTTGGTGCGTGGTGCCGGAACTGGAGGCACTGGGCTGGATACACACACCACAGGGAGAGTGCGTGGAGGAGGAACAGGGCTCTGGAGACACACTGGAAACCTGGTGCGTGGTATAGGCACTGGTGGTAATGGGCTGGAGACACACCACAGGGTTAGTGCGTGGAGGAGGAACAGGGCTCTGTTGACACACAGGAAGCTTGGTGCGTGGTGTCAGCACTGGTGGTACTGGGCTGGGAACACGCACCACAGGGCTAGTGTGAGGAGCAGTAACAGTACGCACAGGACTCTGGAGACGCACAAGAGGCTTTGTGCGTGCTGTAGGCACAGACGGCTAGCACGCTCTTCAGGATGTGTCTGGAAAACTGTTCCCGGTGACATTAAGTCACCAACACGTTCATTCGGACGGATGCCGTGCCTCATGCACCAAACCAATACATCCCTCATAACTCTCTCCTCCAATTTCTCCATTAACTCCTTTACTGTCTCTGCGTCACTCTCCTCCAAATCCGCTCCTCACCGGCTCCTTACGGTAAACAGGAGGAGTTGGCTCACGTCTCCCGACTGACCCAACTAAACTACCCGAGAGCCCCCCCCCCCCAATACGGGCTTCCAGCCTTGTTTCCTGCTGCCTCCTCATATCTCCGCCTCTCTGTTTTCGCTGCCTCCAGCTCAGCTTTGGGGCGGTTATATTCTCCTGGTACTTCGCGGTCCAGAATTTCCTCCCAATTCCAATAGTCCTGTGTAGGTGGGTCCTGTTGTTGTTTCACACGCTGCTTGATCCGATTCTGGTGGGGAATTCTGTCACGATCGTCAAAGGGACTGAGAGAGGACCAAGGCGCAGCGCGTGGAAAGTACATCTTCTTTTTTTATTTAAAGAAGGAACAAACAAAACAAAACAACAAACAGACGACCGTGAAGCTATAAATACAAAATGGTGCTGACACTGACCATTACACAATGACATAGACAATTCCCCACAAACAGCTAAAGCCTATGGTTACCTTAAATATGGCTCCCAATCAGAGACAACAATATCCAGCTGTCTCTAATTGAGACCCAATTCAGGCAACCATAGACTTTCCTAAACACCTACACTCAACCATAGACACACCTAGACAACTACACTAAACATAAACCCAACTACTCTAAATAAACCCCCTAAACCTACAACCACCCTAGACACTACAAAACCCACTTAAATTACCCATGTCACACCCTGACCTAACTAAAATAATTAAGAAAACAAAGAATACTAAGGCCAGGGCGTGACAGATATGAGTAATGTAAGATATGTAAACATTATTAAAGTGGCATTATTTAAAGTGGCATTGTTAAAAGTGACTAGTGATCCATTTATTAAAGTGTCCAGTGATTGGGTCTCAATGTAGGCAGCAGCCTCTGCGTTAGTGATTGCTGTTTAGCAGTCTAATGGCTTTGAGATTGTAAAACAGCTTCTATCTCGGTCCCAGCTTTGATGCACCTGTACTGACCTCGCCTTCTGGATGATAGCGGTGTGAACAGAGAGTGGCTCGGGTGGTCCTTGATGATCTTTTTGGCCTCCCTCTGACATCGGGTGCTGTAGATGTCATGGAGGGCAGGTAGTTTGTCCCAGCTGATGCATTGTGTAGATTGCACCACCCTCTGGAGAGCCTTGCGGTTGAGGGTGGTGCAGTTGCTGTACCAGGCTGTGATACAGCCCGACAGGATGCTCTAGATTGTGCATCTGTAAAACTTTGTCAGGCTTTTGGGCGACAAGCAAATTTCTTCAGCCTTCTTCAGCCTCCTCAGCCTCCTGTTCTGCCTTCTTTACCACACTGTCTGTGTGAGTTGACCATTTCAGTTTGTCTGTGACGTGTACGCCCAGGAACTTAAAACTTTCCACCTTTTCCACTGCTGTCCCTTCGATATGGAAAGGGGGGTGCTCCCTCTGCTGTTTCATGAAGTCCACGATCATCTGCTTTGTTTTGTTGATGTTGAGTGAGAGGTTGTTTTCCTGACACCACACTCCGAGGGCCCTCACCTCCTCCCTGTAGGCTGTCTCGTCATTGTTGATGATCAGGCCCACTACTGTTGTGTCGTCTGCAAACTTTATGATTGAGTTGGAGGCGTGCATGGCCACGCAGTCGTGGGTGAACAGGGAATACAGGAGAGGGCTGAGCACAAACCCTTGTGGGGCCCCAGTGTTGAGGGTCAGCGAAGTGGAAATGTTGTTTCCTACCTTCACCACCTGGGGGCGGCCCGTCAGAAAGGCCAGGACCCAGTTGCACAGGGCGGGGTTGAGACCCAGGGCCTCCAGCTTGATGATGGAGTTGAATGCTGAGCTATAGTATATTAACAGCATTCTTACATAGGTATTATTTTTGCCCAGATGGGATAGGGCAGTGTGCAATGTGATGGCGATTGCGTCATCTGTGGACCTGTTGTGGCGGTATGCAAACTGAAGTGGGTCTAGGGTGGCCGGTAAGTTGGTGGTGATATGATCCTTGACTAGCCTCTCTAAGCACTTCATGATGAAGTGGCGGGGCAGCAGCGTAGCCTAGTGGTTAGAGAGTTGGTCTAGTAACCGAAAGGTTGCAAGATCGAATCCCTGAGCTGACAAGGTACAAATCTGTTGTTCTGCCCCTGAACAAAGTAGTTAACCCACTGTTCCTAGGCCGTCATTGAAAATAAGAACTTGTTCTTAACTGACTTGCCTAGTTCAATAAAGGTAAGATAAAAATGATGGCAGAAGTAAGCTTTACGTATTATGGCCTTGATAGTAGTGAAATTATCAACAACAAAAAATTACATTTATGTGTGAGAATTTGAACCCTTCAACAGTTGAGGAAGTCTGCTTTATTCTACATTATTCTTGCAGACACAGTAGTACACCCTCTCCATCTCTCTTCACAAGCTCTGTTTCATGGGAACTCCAGAATTACACAATGAAACCCTCATCTCTCGCCCCTCTGGGAACACTTCAGCGCTCCACCCATCCATTCTGACCCGTGTTGTACCACGTCGTTGGACTGTAGTGGTGGACGTGAGAGAAAATAAAAGCCTTTTTCCCCCTAATGTTATTACCTCTACTCCGACAGGGGTATTAGCCTTGTGTAACCAGCAGCTGCCTTCACAGCCTGACGAACATGAGAAGATAGAGGAACACCAAACCCTCCTGCTCCGTTTCCCGCTTCTGCTTATCTCTACCCACCCCAGTATTGAGATTGGGAAGCCCAGATTTAAAGTAGGGATAGAGGCAGTAGGGATAGAGGGGAGATAGATTCAGCAGCCCTGCTACAGCAGACTGTCACGTCCCTGTGATCTCAGCTAGCCTAGAGGCTCCTGCGGCAGTGAAATTGCGTCAAGAGAGCTGATCTTTCTTAGGTGATAAACTGTACTGCTGTTGTAGACTACTGCGTAGTGATGGAACGATCTGATAGCCTGATACAGTGTGCTTGTTTTGAAAAATGTATCTACTACAGGTAGCCAGGTAGGTGGGTCCCTGACATTGAGGAGTACTTCATAATTTTCCCTGCCTCCATTACTGAGAAATGAATCACAAGTCTACTATTACCAGTAGAGTAGGCCAACGCATCACAGAACTGCTAAAGCACTCTTTGTGATGGTTGAAATACATGTTCACATTTATTTGACGAGTGCTGAGATAGAGTGGGTCTGGTCAAAGTCTTGATTTAATCCAGCACTTAAGTCGCTGTGTCTGTGCTTACAAAGGCATTTATTCCAGTAAATCAGCTTAGCTTTACAATGGTCAGTGGGTATGAAGGCCACTAATGGTTCAACAATACTTTCATCATCCCTGCCTTAGGGAGGGAGAGAGAGAATGATAGACAGTGAGAAGCCCCCATAGTTATAATGCTATTTCTTTTAGATTTCAGCCCACTATTATCCCTGACCATGAAAGCAAATATTTTCAAGTCCCTTTATAGCAAGGTCAGACAGACTGAAAGAGTTGAAATCATCAGTGGATGAATTCCCGAGTGAGTGAACAGATCTACCTACCTAGCTACTTAAACTACCTGTAGTAAACAAAGCTATCTCAACAAGCATACTGTATCACACTATCACATTGTTCCATTACTACTCACTAGTCTCAAACAGCCATACAGTTTATCACATATGGTCAACTCCTCTGTTGACGCAATATCCCTTCCACAGAAGCCACTAGGCTAGCTGAGATCACAGGGCAGCCCACATGACTTACTGTACTATAGAATTCTGTAGTAAATTGTAGAATAATATAGTAAATACTACAGTATTAACCACAAGAAACTCTGAAGTAAATACTACAGTAATGTCCGCAAAAACACACCACTTTTTTAACTATAGTAAATACTACAGTATTTAATTAGCATATACTCTGCACATTCCCCTTCCCCATATCCCTATTTGTGCCACCCATGGCTGAGAAACCTACATGCCAAGTATAGACCATAAATTGTGTTCAATACAGGTTATAGAAAAGATCAGAAGCTCTGAGCTATCTATTCAAACCCCAGTCCTACCTACCTACCTACATGTTATGCTATTTTAGTATTTCTCCAGTAAGTTTCCTGAAGGAGAAAGACTCCACTTCTTTTTCAAAGATAATAAAACAAAAACACTGAAAAACAGTATAATACAGTTTGCAAAACACTACAGTAAATACTACAGTATACTACAATCCGCAAAACACTACAGTATATACTATAGTTTTCTTTTACTACAGTATTTATACTATAGTTAACTGTAAATACTACAGTATACTACAGTATTACAGTATTAACTGTAAAGCCTGCATAGTATGTTTTCATGTCGGATGGCTGTTGCCCCTCTACCCCTCCATTGAATCTTGGGTTCCCAGTCTCATTACTGGCCTGGGGAGAGATAAGAGTGAGCGGGAAACGGAGCTGGGGGGTTCGGTGTTGCTATATCTTCTCAGGGTTGTGCATCCACAGATATCATAAAGTGCAGCTGCAGCACCATTTTGGAGAGACACCTCCATTGACTATAGAATGTCTTCCTCCTTTCTCTCTCTCTTTCTCTCTCTTGCTCTAGCTCTCTCTCTCCATCCATTTATTTCTCTGTCTGCTAATGAAGGGGAGGCTGTGATGACTTCCTGTGGAACATGTCCTTCCATCCTCCCAGGCTCCCTTCTGGGGAGAGATCTAAAGCTCCAGCCCTGATAGAGACCCCTAGTCAGAGTTGTGATAGATCTTTATCACTCCCTATTACACAGCTAGAGGAGAAGTGGCCATCCAGCTTTCCACATTATAATGAAGGGAGATATGTGAGGGAATAGCATTCATTAGAATAACATTGTTGTTGAGGAGAGCATGTGAGGCCCACGTGGCTCTAGCTGCTGCCTCCCTCCACTGTGTTGCTCTGACACACCGCAAGCTCAGTAATACATGCACTCATCTTGTGTGCCTCGTCAAACCGCTTGAAGATGTGTATTTTATCATCCTACTGCATAACTAATCTCCACAGCACAGCATCACTCCAACAGGGGAACACAACACAGGCAACCAGATATGTAGAAGGCACAGTGTGCTGCACATGATCATGGTGTGGTATCTTGCTGTGTGTAGGTATGGGGGCGATATCTATTCAGTAGCTCAGGGCAACCTAATTCGAGTCAGTACTGTTCCTGTGCGATTATGCTTCTCCTGGAAGAGCTTTGATATCCACGTAACATTACCTCTCAAATTAGAGTTCAGACACGTAACCTTAAAGCTGTGAGGATACACAAAACCATCATGATGACACAGGTTTACAAATAAAATAGATTACAGTTTGTTCATGATTAATCAAGCTATGGAAATAGATTTTATCTTCAGACTTTATTGATATGAAGATGGTGTTACTTATCTAATAAATAATTATATGAAGCCTCCCAGTAGTTTACTTTCTCCCTCATCTTCATCTGCAGAGAATGTCTTGGCTTGGTTACTGTGGGATATCGGGCCAAGTCTGAGGCAATGCCTAAAGCCAGTCTGCAGTGTGAGGGAGTGCAATGAACAGAAAAGCACAGAGACATATACCAGCGCATGTATTTATATTTCTCTGGAAAATAATCGCTTTTAATCCAACAATAAAGCAACGTTGAGCTGTACTTGGAACCAAACATGTGGATTCCAGATCCATCTACACTACATGTCCAAAAGTATGTGGACACCACTTCAAATGAGTGGATTCTGCTATTTCAGCCACACCCGTGCTGACAGGTGTATGAAATCGAGTAGACAGCCAATCTCCATAGACAAATATTGGCAGTAGAATGGCCCATACTGAAGAGCTCAGTGACTTTCAACGTGGCACCGTCATAGGATGCCACCTTTCCAACAAGTCAGTTCGTCAAATTTCTGCACTGCTAGAGCTGCCCCGGTCAACTGTAAGGGCTGTTATTGTAAAGTAGAAGTGGTAGGCCACACAAGCGCACAGAACGGGACCGCCGACTGCTGAAGCGCATAGCATGTAAAAATCGTCTGTCCTCGGTTGCAACCCTCACTACTGAGTTCCAAACTGCCTCTGGAAGCCACATCAGCACAAGAACTGTTCGTCGAGAGCTTCATGAAATGGTTTCCATGGCTGAGCAGTCGCACACAAGACTAAGATCACCATGCACAATGCCAAGTGTCGGCTGGAGTGGTGTAAAGCTCGCCGCCATTGGACTCTGGAGCAGTGGAAACACGTTCTCTGGAGTGATGAATCACGCTTCACCAACTGGCAACCCGATGGATGAATCTGGGTTCAGTGGATGCCAGGAGAACGCTACCTACTCGAATGCATAGTGCCAACTGTAAAGTTTGGTGGAGGAGGAAAAATGGTCAGTGGCTGTTTTTCATGGTTCGGGTTAGGCCCCTTAGTTCCAGTGAGGAGAAATCTTAACGCTACAGCATACAATGACATTCTAGACGATTCTGTCCTTCCAACTTTGTGGCAACTGTTTGGGGAAGGCCCTTTCCTGTTTCTGCATGACATTGCCCCCGTGCAGAAAGTGAGGTCCGTACAGAAATGGTTTGTCAAGATAAGTGTGGAAGAACTTGACTGGCCTGCACAGAGCCCTGACCTCAACCCCATCGAACACTTTTGGGATGAATTGGAACGCCAACTGCGAGACAGGCCTAATTGCCCATCATCAGTGCCCCGACCTCACTAATGCTCGTGGCTGAATGGAAGCAAATCCCCGCAGTAATGTTACAACATCTAGTGGAAAGTCTTCCCATAAGAGTGAAGGCTGTTATATCAGCAAAGAGGGACCAACTCCATACTAATGAGATGTTCGACGAGCAGGTGTCCACATACGTTTGTCAATGTAGTGTATTTCAGGTGGCTGTTCTGTCCACGAGAGGTGCAGGTGCCCTTCAGACAGCATTGCTTTCGATGCCTCTGTCTTGATTAGGGCAGTTGTGTATGGGTAGACTGGGCACTTTCTATCAAGTGTGATTACCAGAATGAGTGCTTGTCATCTTGAACGCTCTCCCAAAACTCTTCTCATTCTGATTATAATTCCCCCATAAACACTCCAGAACTGACTGAGGGCTGGCCTGCATAATTACCTGATGCCTATTCAATTGTGAAAAAATGACTATGCCCCCGGTAGCAATGATGGAGGCCATACTGTGTACCAATTGGAAGAGTATTACTTTAACAGATCTATCGTGTAATCATAATCGTATTCAGCCCACAGACCTATGTCATTATACTATAGTGTGCCTGTCTGGTATATAACTGCATCTGCGAGCTAGAAACAATAGGAAGTAATGTCAAGAATTGTACCTCTGGGACAATAAAGATCTATTGAATTGAATGTCTGAATCCCTGTAACACTGCTTTGTGCTCAAGTAGTCTTAACCATGTTAGCTTGTCAACTGTGACCGCATGACTCTGGTGTGACCGTCCTGAAGGCTCCTCTGAACTCAGTTTGCTCTGGCTTTGTTTCTGTCTCTTGTCCACATCACACTGTCATCACTGTGGATTAAACTCTACAATTGTTCATGAAACACAGCATTATCTCTCTCCCTCCCTCCCTCCCTATCTTTCTTTCTCTCTCAGACACACACACAAGCACTCAAGCGTAGACAAATACACACTCCTGTACACTATCTCTGGACAGCAGCCCACATCTCCAGGCCAAGGCTGCTCTTTGGGGAGTGAGGGAGGGAGGCTCTTGTCGCTGGACTGAACAAACCTGCAGCCGGCGAGCGGGGTCTGGTCTGCCTCCATCTCGTCCTCTGGAGGCTGATGTGAGTGCTTGTAGCTGAAGTAATGAATAGCGAATAAGGTGGTTTAACAAGGCCCACAGTGCAGGCAGATTACACGCCAGCCATGAGGGGGGCAATGACAGACAGACTGACAAACACCAGGTAGACACCAATCCTCCCTGTTACCATGGAAACCCTGGCTGGCGGTGAAAAAATAGAGCACTAAAGATGGAGGGGGAATGTGCAGTTTTCCATTCAGCTGCAAATGACTGGAGTTCACTAGAGGCCAGAGACCAGGACCTAAAATGAACACCTGCCAAATGTGGGTAGATTTTGGCATTGGCAGGTAAAATGTCTATTTCATCAGCCACGTTTGCGGATGGTCAGGGCTACACAGTTCGAGCATTTCACTCGTATTTGTGAATAAAAAATGGTCAAGTATGATCACATTAATAGTCAAATAAATTCTGCCGTTTTGTTTCATTGCTGGTAAATTAATCGCTGATAAAAAAAAGAGATGAATCCTATATAGCCTATTCCACCTCGTACTGCAACACTGCCTGGCCGAGGCTGTGTGCACGTGAAGAGCTGAGTGAAAGATTCATTTCAGAAGCGCTGCACACTGGCATAAAAGTTGATCCAATTTACTTGAAATTAAAGTCTACTGAAGTGAGACTTTGTCCTTGTGTTTCGTGGATACTTACATTGTTTTGTTCACAAGCTAGGTTGTTTTATTATATTTTAGTTTCAACTGCTAGGGAAGAGAAGTCAATGCTTCTAAGAGGCAGATTAAATGTTTTGGTTACAAGACTCAGGTCACCAAAAATGTTATTAAATAATATACCACATTACTTCTTACTAGTAATACATGTATTGTTTTAGGAACATTCCAAAGCATGCTCATACGTTTTGTTGGTGTTTAGTTGCTGTAATTTTAGCAGGGAAAAAATATTTGGGTTTGTAAAAAATCTGAGCGGCTGGTAGATTTTTTAATCTACCTTCGGTGGCTGGCAGGGTTGGATAGGTTACGTTCTAAATGTAATTCGTTACAGTTACTAGTTACCTGTCCAAAATTATAATCAGTAACCCAAAATCAGTAATGTAATCTGATTACATTCAGTTACTTTTAGATGTCACGTTCCTGACCTGTTTTCTGTTGTTTTGTATGTGTTTAGTTGGTCAGGACGTGAGCTGGGTGGGAATTCTATGTTGTGTGTCTAGTTTGTCTGTTTCTATGTCAGCCTAGTGTGGGTTCTCAATCAGAGACAGATGGTAGTGGTTGTCTCTGATTGAGACTCATATATAGGAGGCTTGTTTTGTGTTGGGATTTTGTGGGTGTTTGTTACCTGTCTCTGTGTTTGTGTTCTGCACCAGATAGGTCTGTATCGGTTTTGCACATTTGTTATTTTGTATGTTGTTTGTAGTGTTTTCACTTGTTCTTAATTAAACATGTTTAACACTAGCCACGCTGCACTTTGGTCCTCTCCTTCACCCCTGGAAGAAAACCTTTACATTAGATTTATTTCCCCTAAAAAGGCATTATAAGACAAAAATGTATGTTACCAATTGAACACCATCTATTGCAGGATAAATCAATGTTAACGTTTACATAGCTGGCCATATAGATGTTACATTTTACTTTATGGGTTGGTTATGTAGGGTTCTTGTAACCCATTGTTTTCTACTACATATAATAATACGATTAAATTATATCTTTACATTAACTGTCTGGGACTGGGGTTCCGCTAGCGGAACTCCTCCCACATTCCACTGAAAAGGCAGAGCGCGAAATTCAAAAAAATATTTTTTTTAAATATTTAACTTTCACACATTAACAAGTCCAATACAGCTAATGAAAGATACAGATCGTGTGAATCCAGCCAACATGTCCGATTTTTTAAATGTTTTACAGGGAAGACACAATATGTAAATCTATTAGCTAACCACCTTAGCAATTTTTTCTTTGTCCACCAACACCACTAGCTATCACCAATTCGGCCAAATAAAGATATTGATAGCCACTAACCAAGAAAAAACCTCATCAGATGACAGTCTGATAACATATTTATGGTATAGGATAGGTTTTGTTAGAAAAATGTGCATATTTCAGGTATAAATCATAGTTTACAATTGCACCCACCATCACAACTCGACTAGAATAAATACAGAGAGCAACGTGTATTACCTAATTACTAATCATAAAACATTTCTGAAAAATACACAGCGTACACTAATTGAAAGACACAGATCCTGTGAATACAGACAATATTTCAGATTTTCTAAGTGTCTTACAGCGAAAACACAATAAATCGTTATATTAGCATAGCACATGTGCAAACATTACCCCAGCATTGATTCACAGCAAAAAGAGCGATAGCATTATCACCACCAAAATGTATTAATTTTTCACTAACCTTCTCAGAATTCTTCAGATGACACTCCTGTAACATCATATTACAACATACATATAGAGTTTGTTCGAAAATGTGGATATTTAGCCACCAAAAATCGTGGTTATACAATGAGAAAAGTAGCCAAGCTGGTCAGAAAATGTCGGGCGCCATATTAGACAGTGATCTAGTCTTATACATAAATACTCATAAACTTGACTAAAAAATACAGGGTGGACAGCGATTGATAGACAATTTAGTTCTTAATGCAATCGCTGAATTACATTTTTTAAATTATCCTTACTTTTCAATACAGGTTGCGCCAAACGAAGCTACACCAAACAAAATGGCGGCATAAGCGTTTAACATTTTTCGACAGAAACACGATTTATCATCATAAATAGTTCTTACTATGAGCTGTTCTTCCATCAAAATATTGGGCAATGAATCCGTTCTCCGGTCTAATCGTCTTTTGGTCGAAAGATGTCCTCTTGTCCCGTCGAAATGGCCACTAACGTTCACCATGCACTCGAAAAGTGCCCAGCTCCTCAAAGTGCATCACACAGAAATGCCATAAAATCGCCCTAAACGGATATAAATTGCTATAAAACGGTTCAAATAAACTACCTTATGATGTTTTTAACACCTATAACAAGTAAAAACATGACCGGAGAAATATTACTGGCTAAACAACAGCTTGGAAGGAGGCAAGTCCGACGACCATCGTGCGTCAGGCGCAGAGACGAAAAGAAAGCTACTTCCGGTCATTGGTGTTTTATACAGGCCCTGATTGCGCAATCGACTCCATTCCAAGCGTCACCCCTTACTGACATCTAGAGGAAGACGTAGGCAGTGTTTGTATCCGCATAGCATTTACAGGGACCTTACAACTGACCTGGGAACAGGGGCCAAGATTTCTGAAATCTCACTCCATGTCATGGAAAGTGCTGTAGAATGAGTTCTGTTTCACTCAGAGACATAATTCCAACGGTTATAGAAACTAGAGAGTGTTTTCTATCCAATAATAATAATAATATGCATATTGTACGAGCAGGAATTGAGTAGGAAGCCGTTTAAATTGGACACGTTTTCCAGAAAAAGTGACAACAGCACCCCCTGTCCTCATCAGGTTATTAATAACCAAAGTCTATCAGAATTCCAGATTTCCTGCGGCCTTGTGAATGTTAACCTGTTTAAAGGTCTTACTCTGTTTGGCTACGGATGTCACGTTCGTCGTATGAATCGGACCAAGGCGCAGCATTGTATGCATACATTCTATTTATTAAAGAATGAACACTGAACAAACTAACAAAAATAACAAAATGAAACGTGAAGCTATATGAATAGTACAGACAGGCAACTAAACATAGAACAAGAACTCACCAACACCAAAGGGAAATGGCTACCTAAATATGATCCCCAATCAGAGACAACGATAAACAGCTGCCTCTGATTGGGAACCATATCAGGTCACCATAAACATACAAAACCCTAGACATACAATACCCTAGACAATACAAAACCCCTAGACAATACAAAAACTAGCGTATCCACCCTAGTCACACCCTGACCTAACCAAAATATAAAGAAAACAGAGATATCTCAGGTCAGGGCGTGACAACGGAGAGCGTGATCACAAAGTCATCCGGAACGGCTTGTGCTCTCATGCATGCTTCAGTGTTGCTTGCCTCAAAGAGCGCATAGAAGTAATTTAGCTAATCTGGTAGGCTCACTAGGCAGCTGGGTTTCCCTTTGTTGTTCGTAATAGTTTGCAATCCCTGCCATATCCGACGGGCGTCGGAGCCGATGTAGTAGGATTCAATCTTAGTCCTGTATTGACACTTTGCATGTTTGATGGTTCGTCGGAGGGCATAACAGGATTTCTCATAAGTGTCTAGGATTCACACTCCTTGAAAGCGGCAGCTCTACGCTTTAGCTTGATGCGGATGTTGCCTGCAATCCATGGCTTCTGGTTAGGGTATGTACATATGGTCACTGTGGGGACGACATCATCGATGTACTCCTCAATGCCATCGGATGAATCCCGGAACATATTCCAGTCTGTGCTAGCAAAGCAGTCCTGGAGTGTTGCATCTGCGTTATCTGACCACTTCCATATTGAGCGAGTCAGTGGTACATTCTGCTTTAGTTTTTGCTTGTAGGAATCAGGAGGATAGAATTATGGTCAGATTTGCCAAATGGAGGGCAAGGGAGAGCTTGGTACGTGTTTCTGTGTGTGGAGTAAAGGTGGCGTAAGAGTTTTTTCCTCTCTGGTTGCACATGCGACATCCTGGTAGAAATTAGGTAAAATGGATTCAAGTTTCCCTTCATTAAAGTCCCTGACCATTAGGAGCGCCGCCTCTGGATGGGCATTTTCTTGTTTTCTTATGGCCTTACACAGCTTGCTGAGTGCTGTCTTAGTGCCAGCATCGATTTGTGGTGGTAAATAGACTGCTATGAAAAATATAGATTAAAACTCTCTTGGTAAATAGTGTGGTCTACAGCTTATTGTGAGATACTCTACCTCAGGCGAGCAAAACTTTGAGACTTCCTAAATATTAGATTTCACACACCAGCTATTATTGACAAATAGACACAGCCCACTACCACTTGTCTTATCGAAGGCAGCAATTCTGTTTTGCCGATGCACGGAAAATCCAGCCAACTGTATATTATCCATGTCATCGATCAGCCATGACTCGGTGAAACACAAGATATTACAGTTTTTAATGTCCACTTGGTAGGATAGTCTCGAACGGAACTCAACTAGTTTATTCTCCAATGATTGCACGTTGGCCAAAAGGATAGATGGTAGAGGTGGGTTACCCACTCGCCGACGAATTCTCACAAGGCACTCAGACTTGCGTCTCCTATATCGGCGTCTCTTCATGCGAATGACGGGGATTTAGGCCTGGTCCGGTATCAGCAGTAAATCCTTTGCGTCCGACTCGTTAAAGGAAAAATCTTTGTTCAGTTTGAGGTGAGTAATCACTGTTCTAATATCCAGAAGCTCTTTTCAGTCATAACAGACCGTGGCAGAAACATTATGTACAAAATAAGTTATTAACAACGTGAAAAAATACACAAAATAGCACAATTGGTTAGGAGCCCATAAAACGGCAACCATCTCATCCGTTCCCAAAACTACAATCTGTTATGAACAGAGTGGACTATGTTTTCTAGACTTTACCCTTTGCTAAAGTTTTAAAAAATTGCATTGTTTAGGAGTGCAAAGGCGAATTGAGTTATTGCACGAGCGCACTTCACAGAGTAGGTGTTCCCTAACGGAAATATGCAGATGCATGCTAGAACGGGCCAATAGGATCTCGTTAGCTTGTGCTTGGCTCTGCCCAGCTCCTTGCTTCTGCCCACTATGACTTATTTGTTCCAATTGGAAACGACAGTGTGTGGTCTATCTTGGTTTAGTTATAAAAGTCAGTCACTTTGGCTCAGTCATTAAGGCTAAAGCTTTTCAGACAGAATACAAATCTACTGCAGCTCTCTTTTCTCAGAGAGATTTGCAACAGTATAAAGGTTACGTTTAAGAGCATCATAAAAATGTATACTACAATATGATTAAGAATGTGAATTTACATGAACTTACATGATCCTAAAATGGAAATAGTTCATGTTGAATTGTGAGGGCATGACTTTTCTGACAGAAGCAGACCCTGGCTTTTCAGGCTGCCATCTACATTTACGTTGCCAGGTAACACAGAACCGTATTCTGCAAATATGCAATGACAAGCAACAGGCGCTCCTGAATCATTCAGACACACTGTAGCCTCAGGGAGAAGAATATTATGATATCCCCGACAGACACTATTAATCTCACACAAACAGGAGTCTGTCAAAGACTTCAATGGTTCATATCATATGTCTGTCTCATCATCAGCCGGGGAGATGATAAAACATCAGTTTAGGAAATGACAACTGTGCCTCTCTCTTGTAGAGGCTTAACAATTTCCTATTTCAAATAGTGACTGCAAATCAATTATCTACACTGAGTATAATAAACATTAGGAACACCTTTTGCCCTCAGAACAGCCTCAATGTCACGACTTCGACCGAGGCAGGCTCTCCTTCCCGTTCGGGTGGCGTTCGGCGGTCGTCGTCACCGACCTATTAGCTGCCACTGATCCTTTTCTCCCCCTCCCTATGTGTTTATTGGGCGCACCTGTTTTGTATGAGGGGTAATTAGTTGGGCTTATTTAATCAGCCGGCATTCACGTTTCTTTGTGCGGGATTGTTTGCTTGTAAGTAGTGGTGTTGATTGTGTGCTACATGTTTCTGGACTGAGTTCTTTTACCCCGTGTCTGGGGTTGGTTATATTGTACACCCAGTGTGTTAATAGGGTGGACTAGATGGTCCGTGTTCATTAAAGAACATTTTGGATTTGGCACCTGCTGTTTCCTGCGTGTTGACTCCACACTCTGACACCCAGGCCTTACAGAATCCCGCACCACGAAATGGAGTCAGCAGGAGCAGCAGCCAACCCTCTCCCATCGATAGAGGAACGGGTGCTCCAGCATACCACTGTTCTCCACCGTATTGGAACAGCGATGGATGCGATGATGGAGCGAATGGATCGATGGGAGAGGTCTGGTTTCCTCTCTCCACCTTCGGCTCCTCCAGCCCAGGACTCTTCATTCCTCGGCTCCAGCGCTCTCCGTCTGACACTCCCGAGGGATTATGATGGATCGGCGGTGGGGTGCCAGGGGTTCCTACTCCAACTGGAACTGTACCTTGCCGCCGTAAGACCCACTCCCTCGGGAGCGGAGAGGGTGCGTGTCCTCGTCTCCTGCCTCACGGGTCGTGCTCTGGAGTGGGCCAACGCGGTCTGGAATGGTCCAGACTCGGTGAAGGAGCATTACCCAGAATTCACCCACCGTTTTCGGGCCGTATTCGACCATCCTCCAGAGGGCCGAGCGGCGGGAGAACGACTGTTCCACCTTAGGCAGGAGAAGAGGAGCGCCCAGGATTACGCGCTGGAGTTCCGGACCCTGGCTGCAGGATCTGGGTGGAACGACAGGGCCCTTATTGATCGGTACCGGTGTAGTCTCCGGGAGGACGTCCGCAGGGAGCTAGCATGTCGGGACACCGCTCTTTCTCTGGATGAGCTGATTGACATGTCCATCCGTCTGGACAATCTGCTGGCTGCCCGCGGGCGTTCTGAGAGGGTCCTGTACGTTCCACCACCCAGTCCCTCCGCTCCTATTCCGATGGAGGTGGGAGGGGCTGGGCAGAGGGGTACCGGAGGAGGAGGCTCTCCCTGCACCAGCTGTGGTCGGAGAGGACACACGGCCGATCGGTGCTGGGGGGATCGGTCTGGGAGTCGAGATGGCAGGCGGAACACTTCTCGATCACCCCAGGTGAGTCAGCACCAAACTCACCCAGAACCCCCTGTTAGTCACATGTTTGTCTTGATTTTTTTTCTTAAATTTTTCCCCTCTTCCCAGCATAGGGCGCTAGTCGATTCAGGCGCAGCTGGGAACTTTATGGATCGCGGACTCGCTCTTAGGTTAAGGGTTCCGCTTGTGCCGATAGATTCTCCCTTTCCCGTGCACTCCCTAGATAGCCGGCCATTAGGGTCAGGGGTGGTCAGGGAGACCACGGTTCCCCTGGACATGGTGACGCAGGGGAATCATAAGGAGCGTATTAGCTTTTATATTATTGATTCGCCTGCGTTTCCGGTGGTACTAGGGATTCCCTGGCTGGCCCGGCACAATCCTAAAATTTCGTGGAAACAGGGGGTTCTCCAGGGGTGGTCAAAGGAGTGTCCTGGAAGGTGTTTGGGAGTTTCCATCGGTGCCACGTCGGTGGAAAGTCCAGACCAGGGTTCCACGGTGTACATTCCCCCCGAGTATGCCGATTTGGCAATCGCTTTCAGTAAAAAGAAAGCGACTAAATTACCACCTTATCGACCGGGAAGGGATTGTGCGATAGATCTCCAGGTAGACGCTGCGCTTCCCAAGAGTCACGTGTACCCATTGTCCCAAGAGGAGACGGTGGCTATGGAGACATATGTCACTGAGTCTCTGGGACAGGGGTATATTCGGTCCTCCATCTCACCCGCCTCCTCGAGTTTCTTTTTTGTGAAGAAAAAGGAGGGAGGTTTGCGTCCGTGTATTGATTATAGAGGTCTAAATGCCATCACTGTGGGGTTTAGTTACCCACTACCTCTCATTGCTACGGCAATGGAATCATTTCACGGAGCGCAGTTCTTCACAAAATTGGATCTCAGGAGCGTGTACAGTCTGGTGCGTATTCGGAAAGGAGACGAGTGGAAAATCGCATTTAGTACCACATCGGGCCATTATGAGTACTGCGTCATGCCGTATGGGTTAAAGAATGCTCCAGCCGTTTTCCAATCCTTTGTAGACGATATTCTCAGGGACCTGCACGGGCAGGGAGTGGTTGTTTATATCGATGACATTCTGATCTACTCAGCCACTTATGCCGCGCATGTGTCTCTGGTACGCAAGGTGCTTGGTAGACTGCTGGAGCATGACCTATATGTCAAGGCTGAGAAGTGTGTGTTCTCCAAACGAGCCGTCTCTTTTCTGGGTTATCGCATTTCCACCTCGGGCGTGGTGGTAGGGAGTGACCGCATTAAGGCCGTGCGTAATTGGCCGACTCCGACCACGGTAAAGGAGGTGCAGCGGTTTTGGGGTTTTGCCAATTACTACCGGAGGTTTATCCGGGGTTTTGGCCAGGTGGCAGCTCCTATTACCTCACTGCTGAAGGGGGGTCCGGTGCGTTTGCAGTGGTCAGCAAAAGCGGTCGGAGCTTTCAACAGGTTGAAGGCGCTGTTCACGGATGCGCCCGTGTTGGCACATCCGGATCCCTCTCTAGCATTCATAGTGGAGGTGGACGCGTCCGAGGCTGGGGTAGGTGCCGTGCCATCACAGCGCTCTGGTACGCCACCAAAACTCCACCCCTGTGCTTTCTTCTCGAAGAAACTCAGCCCAGCGGAGCGTAACTATGATGTAGGGGACAGGGAGTTGTTAGCAGTGGTCAGTGCCCTGAAGGTGTGGAGACACTGGCTTGAGGGGGCTAAGCACCCTTTTCTCATCTGGACCGACCACCAGAATCTGGAGTATATTCGGGCAGCTAGGAGACTGAATCCACGTCAAGCAAGGTGGGCCATGTTCTTTACCCGATTCCAGTTTACCGGTATAGACCGGGCTCCCAGAACGTAAAGGCGGATGCACTGTCCCGTTTATACGACTCGGACGATCGGCCCACCGAACCCACTCCCATCCTTCCCGCCTCTAGGCTGATAGCACCAGTGGTGTGGGAAGTGGACTCGGACATCGAGCGGGCGTTACGGGCGGAACCCGCTCCTCCTCAGTGTCCGGTGGGGCGGAAATACGCGCCGCTTGGTGTTTGGGACAAATTGATTCGGTGGGCTCACGTTCTACTCTCCTCGGGTCACCCTGGGGTGAAGAGGACAGTGGGGAGCCTTCGGGGGAGGTATTGGTGGCCTACCTTGGCGAGAGACGTTAGGGTTTATGTTTCCTCCTGTTTGGTATGCGCCCAGAGTAAGGCTCCTAGGCACCTTCCTAGAGGGAAGTTACAACCCCTCCCCGTTCCACAACGGCCTTGGTCGCACCTGTCCGTAGATTTTCTGACCGATCTTCCCCCGTCTCAGGGGAACACTACGGTACTGGTGATTGTGGATCGGTTCTCGAAGTCCTGTCGTTTCCTCCCGTTGCCCGGTATTCCTACAGCCCTACAGACTGCGGAGGCATTATTCACCCACGTCTTCCGGCACTACGGGGTGCCGGAGGACATTGTTTCTGATCGGGGCCCCCAATTCACGTCCCGAGTATGGAGGGCGTTTATGGAGCGTTTGGGGGTCTCGGTCAGCCTTACCTCCGGTTATCACCCTGAGAGTAATGGGCAGGTGGAGAGAGTGAACCAGGAGGTGGGTAGGTTTCTGCGGTCGTATTGCCAGGACCGGCCAGGGGAGTGGGCGAGATACATTCCCTGGGCCGAAATGGCCCAGAACTCACTACGCCACTCCTCTACTAACGTGTCCCCCTTTCAGTGTGTATTGGGGTACCAGCCGGTCCTGGCACCATGGCATCCGAGCCAGACCGAGGCTCCTGCGGTGGAGGAATGGGTGCAGCGCTCCAAGGAGACATGGAGAGCCGTCCAGGAATCACTTCAACAAGCTAGTGGACGGCAGAAGAGGAGTGCTGACCGCCACCGCAGTGAGGCCCCCGTGTTTGTACCGGGGGACAGGGTCTGGCTCTCGACCCGAAACCTGCCCCTCCGCTTGCCCTGCCAGAAGCTGGGTCCGCAGTGTGTAGGGCCCTTCAAAGTCCTGAGGAGAATAAACGAGGTGTGTTATCGATTACAACTCCCTTCCTATTATCGTATTAACCCCTCGTTTCATGTGTCTCTCCTCAGGCCAGTGGTAGCTGGTCCCCTGCAGGACGGTGAGGTACCGGAGGTCCCTCCTCCCCCTCTGGACATCGAGGGGACCCCGGCGTACAAGATACGGGCCATTCTGGACTCGAGACGCCGGGTGAGGGGCCTGCAGTACCTCGTGGACTGGGAGGGGTACGGTCCGGAGGAGAGGTGCTGGGTACCGGTGGGGGACATTTTGGATCCGTCTATGCTGAAGGATTTCCATCGCCTCCATCCGGATCGCCCTGCGGGTCGACCTCGAAGCCGGTGTCGGCGCGCTGCGGGAGCCGCGCGTCAGAGGGGGGGTACTGTCACGACTTCGACAGAGGGAGGCTCTCCTTCCCGTTCGGGTGGCGTTCGGCGGTCGTCGTCACCGGCCTATTAGCTGCCACTGATCCTTTTCTCCCCCTCCCTATGTGTTTATTGGGCGCACCTGTTTTGTATGAGGGGTAATTAGTTGGGCTTATTTAATCAGCCGGCATTCACGTTTCTTTGTGCGGGATTGTTTGCTTGTAAGTAGTGGTGTTGATTGTGTGCTACATGTTTTCTGGACTGAGTTATTTTACCCCGTGTCTGGGGTTGGTTATATTGTACACCCAGTGTGTTAATAGGGTGGACTAGATGGTCCGTGTTCATTAAAGAACATTTTGGATTTGGCACCTGCTGTTTCCTGCGTGTTGACTCTCTGACACCCAGGCCTTACACTCAATTCGTTGGGGCATGGACTCTACAAGGTGTCGAAAGCGTTTCACAGGGATACTGGCCCATGTTGACACCAATTTTCTTATTTGAAAATGTATATATATTATTTTTTTATTTATCCGTTATTTTCCCAGGTATGTTTACTGAGCACACGTTGTCATTTACAGCAACGACCTGGGGAATAGTTACACGGGAGAGGAGTGGGATGAATGAGCCAATCGATAACTGGGGATTATCAAGTGACCGTGATGGTGTGAGGGCCAGATTGGGAATTTAGCCAGGACACCGGGGTTAACACCCCTACTCTTACGATAAGTGCCATGGGATCTTTAATGACCTCAGAGAGTCAGGACACCCGTTTAACGTCCCATCCAAAAGAAGGCACCCTACACAGGGCAGTGTCCCCAATGACTGCCCTGGGGCAATGCTTCCCACAGTTGTGTCAAGTTGTCTGGATGTCCTTTGGGTGGGAGAGCATTGTTGATACACACAGGAAACTGAAAAACCCAGCAGTGTTGCAGTTCTTGACACAAACTAGTGCGCCTGGCACCTACTACCATACCCCGTTCAAAGGCACTTATATTTTTTGTCTTTCCCATTCACCCTCTGAATGGCACACATACACAATCCATGTCTCAAGGCTTAAAAATCCTTCTTTAACCTGTTTCCTCCCCTTCATCTACTCTGATTTGAAGTAGATTTAACAAGTGACATCAATAAGGGATAATAGCTTTCACCTGGATTCACCTGGTCAGTCTGTCATGTTAATGTTTTGTATACTCAGTGTATATCAACTCAACTCATTGTCAACTTGTTACATGCATGCACCTGTTACATGCATTGAGAGTGGTATGGTCGGAAAGAAAACATGAATAATATGGAAATTGCATTGTTTGAAACATCAGGAAAAAGCTATAGCCATGAAACGTTGACGTCTGGTGATGCACTCTGGGAAAACATTTGATGCATATTTCCTGGCGTCCGTCTCACATCTGCAGCTCATTGATTTGTGCCATTTGTGACTGTGTCACGTAATTAATGGCCATCCTGTTATCCAGAGCAGGGCTGGCTGTCTCTCCAGTCTTTAATGACAGCTCTGGCTGATTACTATTCATCGGGAGTCCCAGGGGCAGAACGCAAGGCAGCAGATGGAGGGGATCGGGCTGGGGAAAGGCTGGGGTCCTGAGGCTGAGCGTCTGAGAAACTGGAGGGCTGAGAAGCCCGAGAGGCTGGGGCTATTGGCCTGGGGGCAGGTGCTGAATGTCTGAGAAGCTGGGGAAAGGCTAAGGCTGAGAGTCTGGTGCAGGCTGGGGAAAGGCAAGGGCAGGGTCAGGCCAGATTAGACAGTCATGGATGCCCCATCAGCCTTCTGAGCAGGTTTCCAACAACAGGTCTGTCTGGCACACCGTATCGTTAATTCTCAGATGAGTGATTGTGGCATTTGGAGAAAGAGCTTGTCCCTGCTGGGAGAATAACAAGGACTGCAAATGCATTACATTTTCAGATGCAGTCAATATAAACATACTTGATAAAATACAATTGCAAGGGAAATAATGTAATAATGATGTAGAGTGCCTTCAGAAAGTGTTCAGAGCATACAGGTCGCAGTGGTGGGTAGAATATGGGGCTTTGGTGACAAAACGGATGGCACTGTGATAGACTGCATCCAATTTGCTGAGTAGGGTGTTGGAGGCTATTTTGTAAATTACATCGCAGAAGTCAAGGATCGGTAGGATGGTCAGTTTTACGAGGGTATGTTTGGCAGCATGGGTGAAGGATGCTTTGTTGCGAAATAGGAAGCCAATTCTAGATTTAATTTTGGAATGGAGATGCTTAATGTGAGTCTGGAAGGAGAGTTTACAGTCTAACCAGACATCTAGGTATTTGTAATTGTCCACATATTCTAAGTCAGAACCGTCCAGAGTAGTGATGCTAGACGGACGGGCAGGTGCAGGCAGCAATCGGTTGAAGAGCATGCATTTAGTTTTACTTGCATTTAAGAGCAGTTGGAGGCCACGGAAGGAGAGCTGTATGGCATTGAAGCTCGTCTGGAGGTTAGTTAACACAGTATCCAAAGAAGGGCCAGAAGTATACAGAATGGTGTTGTCTACATTGAGGTGGATCAGAGAATCACCAGCAGCAGAGCGACATCATTGATGTACACAGAAAAAAGAGTCGGCCCGAGAACTGAACCCTGTGGCACCCCCATAGAGACTGCCAGAGGTCCGAACAACAGGCTCACCGATTTGACACACTGAACTCTATCTGAGAAGTAGTTGGTGAACTAGGCGAAGCAGTCATTTGAGAAACCAAGGCCAATAAGAATGTGGTGATTGACAGAGTCGAAAGCCTAGGCCAGGTCGATGAATACAGCTGCACAGTATTGTCTTTTATCGACTACAGCAATATTGCGAGGCTATATACAGGGAATACCGGTACAGAGTCAATGTGCGGGGGCACCAGTTAGTTGAAGTAATTGAGGTAATATGTACATGTAGGTGGAGTTATTAAAGTGACTATGCATGGATAATAAACAGAGAGTAGCAGCAGCGTAAAAGAGGGATCTGGGTAGCCCTTTGATTAGTTGTTCAGGAGCCTTATGGCTTGGGGGTAGAAGCTGTTAAGAAGTCTTTTGGACCTAGATTTGGCGCTCTGGTACCGCTTGCCGTGCAGTAGCAGAGAGAACAGTCTATGACTTGGGTGGCTGGAGTCTTTGACAATTTTTAGGGCTATCCTCTGACGCCGCCTGGTATAGAGGTCCTGGATGGCAGGAAGCTTGGCCCCATTGATGTACTGGGCCGTGCGCACTACCCTCTGTAGTGTCTTGCGGTAGGAGGCCGTGCAGTTGCCATACCAGGCAGTGATGCAACCAGTCAGGATGCTCTCGATGGTGCAGCTGTAGAAACCTTTGAGGATCTGAGGACCCATGCCAAATCTTTTCAGTCTCCTGAGGGGCAATAGTCTTTGTCGTGCCCTCTTCACGACTGTCTTAGTGTGTTTGGACCATGATAGTTTGTTGGTGATGTGGACACCAAGGAACTTGAAGCTCTCAACCTGATCCACTCCAGCCTTGTCGATGAGAATGGGCACATGATCGGTCCTCCTTAGAGACTTACCCAGAAAGACTCACAGCTGTAATCAGTGCCAATGGTGATTCTAACATGTATTGACTCAGTGGGTTGAATAATATCTAATCATTATATATTCGTTTTTTTTGTTGTAAAATTGACTTTTTTTATTTATATTTTTACAGATGTTAGAATTTTTCTTCCACTTTGACAGAGTATTTTGTGTAGATCGTTGACAAAAAATGATAATTAAATCAATTTTAATCCCACTTTATAAGACAACAAAATATTTTGGCCCTGCAGCTGTTAACGGCAACTGAATAGGTGAGGGGTATAGCAATTACAGTACAGCCTACAATCAAACGTCAGACACAGCATGCACTTCCAGAAAAACAAACAGTTGTTTTTCATTTTGGATTAAAGAACTCAAAATTCGAAAACAAAAACAATCTTATGTTCAGCCTGTTCCCTTCAACAGAACATAAACTTTCAACCCTCGTACAAGTGGCATCACTTGTTTTAATTGACCGGCTCGGCTTGAACCAGGGATTACTGAAAGCAATCATGCTTATTGTAGCACCCGTGCAACCCTACAGAAAGGGCCTGATCCTCTGGACACAGGAAGCAGCAAAGCACCTTACCCAGACTGTCCCCACTCCCTCCCTTTCTCCCTCCCTCTCTCTTCAGTTCTTCCTCCTTATTTTTGCCCTCGCTCTCCCTCAGGCTCCCTGGAGTCACATTGGATCTCTAGTCTGGTCTGAAAGGTCTGGCTGGTCACTGTGACCATGGCAACTGCAGCAGTCCACCAATGGCAGGCCCTTGGAACCATTAACAGGAAGTAGAGGTGAGGTGGGAGCTGAAGACTTAACCAAGCCAAGACTCTCTGTAAAGGACAATATTTGTTTGGGCATCCTGGTTGTGTGGGAGAGAGTAAGGTTTGCTACTGGAAGACTTTGTGTACTTATTTATTAGTGACACTTTCTTTACATAATTCCATAAAGTAGAAATCTGAACCTAAAGTAACATCTATTCTCATAAATTAGATTGATCATGAGCAAGCGAAATTCGATTGGCCTGTGTTGCCTTTACCATGTATTTCTAAATCATCTTTTCCCAAATGATTTTATTATTGTCACGATCGTGTGGAGGATTGACGGACCAAAACGCAGCTTTAGGAAAATAAGCCATCTCCTTTTATTGGTGAAGAAGGCAAACGAAACAAACACACTTATGAACTAAACAAAACGATCGTGAAGCTAAACAACGATGTGCACACACTGGCTACAAACGTATCACATAGACAACTACTCACAACCAATGAAAGCCTATGGCTACCCTAAATAAGGCTCCCAATCAGAGACAACCGAAATCAGCTGTCTCTAATTGGGAACTCATTCAGGTAACCATAGACTCTCCTAGACAACTAAACATACATAGACAACGCTAGACACATGTACTCAACACAAACCCATATACTACACCAACAACCCCTTTACCATAGAAACACCCAAAACCAACAAAACACAAACATTCCCCATGTCATACCCTGACCTAACTAAAATAATAAAGAAAACAAAGAATACTAAGGCCAGGGCGTGACAATTATTATACTTCCTGAGATGAACTCTATTAATGTCACCCAGCAGCTACATATTATCAAATCCAAACAACAAACCATTAATGCCAAATAAACTCTTGGGTGGTTATCCAGGGACATAAATATGATGATACAATAATTGTGCAAATAGATCCCAGGGGTGTCACGTTAACTTTGTTTGTGGCACATAGCCAAGCTTCACGGTTGTTTTGTATTGTTTATTGTTTTTGTCGGCGTCATTTCTAATAAAAAGGAATATGTACGCTCACCACGCTGCACTTTGGTCCTCTTCATTCGACGGCCGTGACAAGGGGCATACAAAACATTTGAGAGGATGTGAGTAACTTAAACCCCTCTACATCTCAGACGACAAATACCCCGGTAAGTAGGCTAAGCATCTCAGTGATCATTTGTTTCGATGGGAGCTCGTTGCCACCTCCCTTTTACATATCCATCAATATTCAGGTCCTTTTTATATTGATTGACACATGTGCAATCAAAAGTCATGTGGTGTGAACGACCTGGAAGGGCAACTGGGAGAATAGATACTGTAAGGGTTAGTTCAGGAATGTATGAAGTGTGAACACTGATAAACCATTAGTGCCTTGCCACTGTCCTCCAGGACTCCACAGTATGCTGATTTTTACTGAGCTTCAGCATCAGCAACCACTTGATGCATTTCACGTGTCTCTCTATTATGCATGGGAATACTTGGGAACAGATTTCCAAAATGTAAATCACTTGTAGCTGATTTCCTGGTGTTTTTACAGTCTGCTATGTCCAACAATGAAAATTCTAAAATGTATGTTTTTTTGGCTTCGAAAACTTTGGGGGGGAGGGGGGAATAAAACCACCTGAGGGCCAAATCAGTTGGGGGATGCTGGTCTAAGCTACTATATTTCTCCAGTTTCCAACTGGAAAGATGGGAGAGAAAAAATGTAAAACCATATACTCAGCTAAATTTATATCAACAAGTGCTAGAGACATGATAGCAAATACACTGCCCCAGTTTTTTATCAAGAGCGTCTTTAAATTAGTGTCATTGCATACAGTACCAGAATTACAACCATCTTATACTGTATACATCATTCAGTGCAGCAGTTGACAGCTTTCTGAAACCTCTTTATAAAATCACAGCAGGCAAAGATTTTATTTATTTCTATAGATTATGCGAATCGCATAATCCATAGAACATCGCACTAGGCCTGGGCTTCTGGGGCTTCAACCCCAGATGTTTTTGGTCAAGCCAAACCTTTTGATTGGCAAATCAAGTCTTGTGAGTTTCCATAAGCACGCATCACTTGCACTATGCAGTATAAAACAACAAAAGGAGTGATGCGGTGTCTGCTGTGATTGGTCGAGATTTCACAATGCAGTGTAACACTCACATCCCTTGGCCCACCCCTACAGCACCAGTTAGATGTCATCACTCAGCCAAATGCCTGTCACTCAGTATGCGTGTCTATAAGAATCCTAAAGCATGGAAATGAATTACTAAGGTTAAGTAAATACATAAAAGATGATTACCCTATTCCCCTCGTCTATGAATTAATTTCCTATTCCAATGTGACATTAGTGTCCTCGGAAGGTGAAAGGCTCCTTTAGGAGAGAGTAGTGTTGTGCGTCTTAAGGAACACTGGACTCATTCCCGACAAGTTGCTATCTTATACTCTTTCTGAAAGAACTACCACTCGTACTGTACATAGTACCCACCTAAAATGACTTCCATTCCAGTTAGCACAGGCCTTGCAATAGTGCTGACATGAAATCACACATCCCCCCACTGACTGCTAGTGCTGTCATTTTGTTTGTCAGAGCCCCATCTCCAACGTGGTAATGTCTTAAGAGCCTGCTTTAGCAGAAACACCTAATTTACTGTCGATGTCTGAAAAATGATGGAAAAAAGCTACCGGCACTGAAGGCAGCAGGCAGGCAGTGGTAAGGTATGATTGACCCAAATTATACATTCATTTATGGTAGATATGAAGGTGTGTGCTTAGCATAACACGTCTAAAGGACTTTTCTGATCTATCACAACTGGTAAATCAAATAAACACAGGCACAGTCAGCCCCTAAAGAAAACCCTAGCAACATTGCAGTTTTTTCTATGTATAAGAGAATACTATATGAAACACCATCAAAGGACTAGACAAGGGAATCCACAAGAGGTTTGTAACGATGTACGCTGAGAGTTGGGAAGCAAGTTAAGGGAGTGAATACATTTAATTAATAAATGAACAAAGCAAGAAACAAACAGCACACCAACATAAAACAGAAACAATGACGTCTGGGGAAGAAACCAAAGGGAGTGACATAAAGGGCAGGTAATCAAGATGGAGTCCAGGTGAGTGTCATTATGCACGTAACTCTGGTGACAGGTGTGCGCCCTAACGAGCAGCCTGGTGACCTAGATGCCGGAGAGGGAGCACACGTGACAAGGTTAATTCTGATAATTCAGTCAAATCCAATAGACAGCTTCTTATTCTGCTTGAGGAGTTCTAGAGCATCCTCAGAACCAGTCAATCAATACTCATTCAAATCCATTCACATGTGTTCACACATCTCACTATGAGTGGATTGACTCACTCCAATCATGTGGAGATAGTGTTGTTAACACACTAAGCCTCTCCAGTCAGTTTGTGTTTAAAGAACAGTGAGTTGTTGACCCTGTTCTGACCTTAGTGTTTGTGTATCAACATACAGATGTAGGATCTTAATTTGAGACAGTTTGCTACAGCAGGAAAATAATCCTGCAACAAAAGGAAATGTGAAGTATGTGGATTATATTTAATGGACATTTTTGTTGGGGTTGATACATGTTTTCGTAAGGAAATATAAAGTCTGAAATTTCGAAGTGAAATTACAAACTTCAGAAGCCTTTTTAAAACTCAAGCACACTACAAGTTATCCTGCAACAGGGCAATCAAATTAAGATCATACATCTGTACAGACATCTGGCAGAGGTCCTGAGCTGACAGACTACAGATCCTTTCTACAGAACTCAGTACAGAATAACACAGACGATCAGACAAACAACAATCCAACACAGACTACAGGCTACTTGTCACGTTTCTGACCTTATTTACTTTGTTTTGTCTTTATTTTGTTGGTCAGGGCGTGAGTTGGGTGGGTATTATCTATGTTGTCTGTTTCTATGTGGGGTTTTCTAGTTTGGCCTGATATGGTTCTCAATCAGAGGCAGCTGTCATTCATTGTCTCTGATTTTGTCTCTGATTGGGAACCATATTTAGGTAGCCTGTTTTCACTGTTGGTTTGTGGGTGTTTGTTTCCTGTGTCTGTAAGGGCTGTCTCTCTCCTCATCCTCGGACGAGGAGAGGAGAGAAGGATCATCAGACCAAAATGCAGCATTCGGGAAGTAAGCCATCTTTTTATTATTAACGACGATGGCAACACGAAACAAAACACTTTCAAATATACAAAACAAGAAAACGACGTTGACGAAACGTAAACTCACGGACAGGAAACAGACGACATCAAAATAAACGAACAGCCAAACAGTCCCGTATGGTACATACATTCAACGACACAGGAGACAATCACCCACAAACAAACAGTGAGAACACCCTACCTAAATATGACTCTTAATTAGAGGAGAACGCAAAACACCTGCCTCTAAGAGCCATACCAGGCAACCAAAACCAACATAGAAACAGATAACATAGACTGCCCACCCAAAACACATGCCCTGACCTAAACACATACAAAAAACAACATAAAACAGGTCAGGACCGTTACAGTGTCAGTGTTTGTGCCACACGGGACTGTTTTCGGTTAGATTCACTTTGTTATTTTGTATTGTGTCATGTTCAGTTGTTTCTATTAAAACATGGACACTTACAACGCTGCGTTTTGGTCCGATCCCTGCTACACCTCCTCTTCAGACGAAGAGGAGGAAATCTGCCGTTACAGTACTAAGACATTTTTATTATTATTATTTAATGTGAAAAATACAACATAAACCACCTCTTTCATGATTAAGTGGGGAGTCACAAGGCACTGGACCATCTCATGTTATTACAAAGGAAGAGCAATAACAGAGCGAGAAGCAGACATCAACCCTGGTCTTTTATATACACACTAGGAGACCAATGATTGTAGAGGAAACACTTGTCTTTTTCCAATACACTCCTCAACAAGATCTATAAAAAGCACTATAAAGCTAAAGGTTATTTACATTTACATTTTACATTTAAGTCATTTAGCAGACGCTCTTATCCAGAGCGACTTACAAATTGGTGCATTCACCTTATGATATCCAGTGGAACAACCACTTTACAATAGTGCATCTAACTCTTTTAAGGGGGGGGGGGGGGGTTAGAAGGATTACTTTATCCTATCCTAGGTATTCCTTAAAGAGGTGGGGTTTCAGGTGTCTCCGGAAGGTGGTGATTGACTCCGCTGACCTGGCGTCGTGAGGAAGTTTGTTCCACCATTGGGGTGCCAGAGCAGCGAACAGTTTTGACTGGGCTGAGCGGGAACTGTACTTCCTCAGAGGTAGGGAGGCGAGCAGGCCAGAGGTGGATGAACGCAGTGCCCTTGTTTGGGTGTGGGGCCTGATCAGAGCCTGAAGGTACGGAGGTGCCGTTCCCCTCACAGCTCCGTAGGCAAGCACCATGGTCTTGTAGCGGATGCGAGCTTCAACTGGAAGCCAGTGGAGAGAGCGGGGTGACGTGAGAGAACTTGGGAAAGTTGAACATCAGACGGGCTGCGGCGTTCTGAATGAGTTGTAGGGGTTTAATGGCACAGGCAGGGAGCCCAGCCAACAGCGAGTTGCAGTAATCCAGATGGGAGATGACAAGTGCCTGGATTAGGACCTGCGCCGCTTCCTGCGTGAGGCAGGGTCGTACTCTGCGAATGTTGTAGAGCATGAACCTACAGGAACGGGTCACCGCCTTGATGTTAGTTGAACGACAGGGTGTTGTCCAGGATCACGCCAAGGTTCTTAGCACTCTGGGAGGAGGACACAATGGAATGGATGTTATAAAAAGTGAATGTCTGTGATGTGTAACAGTTCATGTCTGTGTCTCGGTTGTGTTTGGACTGACTGGCTGTTTTGAAGCTTTGGAACAAATCAAATCTTATTCGTCACATGCGCCGAATACGGTAGATGGTAGACCTTACTGTGAAATGCTTACAAGCCCTTAACCAACAGTGCAGTTCAAGAAGAGTTAAGAAAATATTTACCAAATAAACTAAAGTAAAAAGTAACACAAAATAACAATAACTAAGCTATATACAGGGGGTACCGAGTCAGTGTGCTGGGGTACAGGTTAGTTGAGGTAATTTGTACATGTAGGTAGGGGTGAAGTGACTATGCATAGATAATAAACAGCAAGTAGCAGCAGTGTACAAAACAAATGGAGGGGGGTCAATGTAAATAGCCTGGTGGCAATTTTATTAGTTGTTCAGCAGTCTTATGGCTTGGGAGTAGAAGCTGTTAAGGAGCCAAATGGTCCTAGACTTGGCGCTCAGGTACCGCTTGCGTTGCAGTAGCAGAGAAAACAGTCTATGACTTGGGTGACGGGATTCTCTGACAGTTTTATGGGCTTTCCTCTGACACCGCCTGGTATAGAGGTCCTAGACGGCAGGAAGCTTGGCCCCAGTGATGTACTGGGCCGTACGCACTACTCTCTGTAGCACCTTATGGTCAGAGGCCGAGCAGTTGCCATACCAGGCGGTGATGCAACCGGTAAGGATGCTCTCGATGATGCAGCTGTAGAACTTTTTGAGGATCTGGGGTCCCATGCCAAATCTTTTCAGTCTGAGGGGGAAGAAGTGTTGTCGTGCCCAATTCACGACTGTCTTGATGTGTTTGGACCATGATAGTTCGTTGGTGATGTGGACACCAAGGAACATGAACCTCGCGACCCGCTCTACTACAGCCCCGTCTGGTAATGAGGGCCTGTTCTGCCCGCCTTTTTACTGTAGTCCATGATCAGCTCCTTTGTCTTGCTCACATTGAGGGAGAGGTTGCTGTCCTGGCACCACACTGACAGTTTTGACCTTCTCCCTATAAGCTGTCTCATCGTTGTTGGTGATCAGGCCTACCACTGTTGTGTCGCCAGCAAACTTAATGATGGTGTTGGAGTCGTGTTTGGCCACACGGTCGTTGGTGAACAGGGAGTACCGGAGGGGTCTACGTACACACCCCTGAGGGGCCCCAGTGTTGAGGATCAGCGCGGCAGACGTGTTACCATCTGGGGACGGCCTGTCAGGAAGTCCAGGATCCAGTTGCAGAGGGAGGTGTTTAGTCCCAGGGTCCTTAACTTAGTAATGAGCTTTGAGGGCACTATGGTGTTGAACGCTGAGCAAGAGTCAATTAACAGCATTCTCACAAAGGTGTTCCTTTTGTTCAGGTGGGAAAGTGCAGTGTAGAGTGCGATTGAGATTGCGTCATCTGTGGATCTGTTGGGGCGGTATTGGAATTGGAGTGGATCTAGGGTATCCGGGAGGATGCTGTTGATGTGAGCCATGACCAGCCTTTCAAAGCACTTCATGGCTGCCGACGTGAGTGCTACTGGGCAGTATTCATTTAGGCAGGTTACCTTCGCTTCCTTGGGCACAGGGACTATGGTGGTCTGCCTGAAACATATAGGTATTACAGACTCCGTCAGGGAGAGGTTGAAAATGTCAGTGAAGACACTTGCCAGTTGGTCCGCGCATGCTTTGAGTGCACGTCCTGGTAATCCGTCTGGCCCTGTGGCTTTGTGAATGTTGACCTGTTTAAAGGTCTTGCTCACATCGGCTACCGAGAACGTTATAACACAGTCATCCAGAACAGCTGGTGTTCTAGTGCATACTTCAGTGTTGCTTGCCTCGAAGCGAGCATAAAAGGCATTTACCTTGTCTGGTAGGCTTGCATCACTGGGCAGCTCGCATCTGGGTTTCCCTTTGTAGTCTGTAATAGTTTTCAAGCCCTGCCACATCCGACGAGCATCAGAACGGGTGTAGTAGGATTCAATCTTAATCCTGTATTGACGCTTTGCATGTTTGATGGTTCATCTGAGGGCATAATGGGATTTCTTATAAGCATCCGGATTAGTGTCCCGCTCCTTGAAAGCGGCAGCTCTAGCCTTTAGCTCGATGTGGATGTTGCCTGTAACCCATGGCTTCTGGTTGGGATATGTACATACGGTCACTGTTGGGACGACGTCGTCGATGCACTTATTGAAGAAGCCGATGACTGACTGAGGTGGTATACTCCTCAATGCCATTGGATGAATCCCAGAACATATTCCAGTCTGTGCTAGCAAAACACACCACAGCACTGGGTCGTTGCATGGTCACTCTCAGGAGACCAGACTCTCGGGATCATATTGTTTGTTTGCAACCCTGACCTACACATTCATGGAGTGTGTCCATCTCAATACTTCAGCTGGTGTCAGTGGGACCACGGCCATGGTGCTTGTAGACTCCTCCCTTGGTGTGGGTGTGTTATTGGGCTACAGACAGAGGGAGGTTGGAGGGGCTGGGGTTGCTCTGGGGGGCGAGTGAGGACAGAGGAGGAGGGCTGGGGAACGCTGGCGGCTGCAGGCTCCATCTTGCTGCTGTGGGTGATAGGTGCGTCTCGTGGCCGGACGCAGGGTCATGATGACCTTCATCTGGGAACACGCACGCACGCACGCACACACACACACACACACACACATTAGCAGGCTCTTAACATTAGACACTCAACACTAGGAAATACGAGAGATAAGCTGGGCTCTCAGTCAGAGGACTGAGGAGGGAGGAGAATTAAACTAATCTCTGCTCTACTTCTACTGAGGAGAGACGACAACTCCAGCCTCAGACGCTGAAATGAAGTGGGACGCTGCAGAGAGTGACATCAAAGCTAATTGCAAGACGAAATGTTTGGAGGACAAACAAATTATATATTTTTTTATTTGGGGTGTTGATAATATAGTTAGAGGAGGCGAGGAGAGGCTGGACAAATGGTGTGTCGCACGTCTCATTAACACAACGCTAGAGTGAAAAAGCGAAACATTTCTAAGAATGGCAATTTTTATCAATGAGCTGTCCAGGGGGTGGCAGGCTGGTCAACAGCAGAATTGCAGATTAATGGGAAGCCACAGTGCAGCCCAGGGAAGAGACACCGCCTCTGGGGAGAGGAGCCAATACCAAGGACCGTAACTCTCCCTCTCTCTTCTCAGCAAATAACAGGATTTCTCCCTGAGCCAGCTAATCCCCCTTCAATCTACCAAGCTATTGTTCATTTTCTTGAGGTTAAACCTGGAGAGATGGGGGACCAGCCCTGGGACCTACCTCAGGGCCACACGCACATGTTACACATACAAACGTGCGCACACACGGCACGTGCACACACACATACACATACCCACCCACACACCCACCATCAGCTCTATTCTCTCTAAAAGTCGAGGGAGTGTGAAAAGGAATTTCATTTACAGGCCTTTTGTGTGGAATTGTATGGTGTATTCGGCTTATACTGGGATATGGGGGAGGAAAGGAGGGGGGATATATGGACAGAAGTGGCCATAGGTCAGTACCTCCAGCATACAGTGGGTCCTCTCCTGTTGGAAGCGCTGGAGGAAGGGCCCCACCAGGTGGTCCACATAGAGGAGTTGGAACTCTGTCTTTTCTATGGGCTTCAGCACCTCAGCCAGGAACCTGGGGAGGGAGGAGATGTTAGATGTCTCCTCGAGAAAGATGGAGACTGAAGAGGAGAGAATGGACTGCTCTCTCAAAGACATACTGGGAAAGAGGAGAAATGAAGAAAAACATCTCTACATAAATTCATGAAAGGCTTTGTAAAGCCAAGGACCTGATGCTAAGTGACTAAGGCTCTCACTGTGAGAGCTGTGTGCAAATGGAAGAAGACAATGGAGGCACTGAATTTGAATGATAAACTAAAGGCTTTTCTGAATGAACAGACAGCGGATAAAACACCAGATGTACAGCAGAACAAAAGCTTCAGAGTGTGTTTGCAGATGACAAGATAGATCCCAGGTGTGTGTGTCTGTCTGTGTGTGTTTGCACACAGAGTTTATTCAGAGCGAGAACCATGTGTGTTCTGTGTTTCAGAAGCGTCAGTGTGAGGCCTACACACTCGGCTGCCTGTGCCACTAGGGGTGTCTCGTCACCGGGCTCTGCCGTCAGAATGCTGCGGTGCCCGCTGAGATCTCCCATGTCTCATGTTCCGCCCTCCCACACATCACGGCCCACACTGATAGCATTTCCATCTGCTTCACAGTAATGTAATCTCAGCAGGACATAGCTCTGCTGTCGTTTCACATGACAGTCCGTCGGAGCAGGAAAGGCACTTGCTGACACTTTAGGGATTCCAGCGAGGCCTGAACAAGGCCTGAACACACAGTTATGGGGGAGATATTCCCAGGCTAGATGAGAGGCCCTGCTGAGCTAAGCCTAAACTGGGCCTGGGAGGCAGCAGGACTTTAACCTCTATGTCCAGATAAAACAAGGTAGGAGTGGAACAAACAGAGGCTTAACTAAACTCCAGCTGATAGGAGTCAGCAGCTTGGGCTGGCAGAGGCCTGGGCTGAGGGAGGAGGCAGGACTGTGGGGGTGGAGGGAGGAGGAGTGAGAGAGAGGAGGGTAGATGTGTCCCAATTATCTCTCTTTCCTCCCAAAGTGTACACGTGTTAACTTCACATCACTCATTTGAAAGGAAATGACTGGTATGGTGGAAACTGCCACTTGCCCATGCCTCCACCAATCGAATGCTTTTAGATTTGTGGGAAGTAATGAGTGTACAATTTAGGAGAACAGAGATTTAATTTGGACGTACCTCATGACTGGAGGACAGGTAATCCAGGCCTTACTTGGTGAGGAGAGTTAGAAGCAGAGCTATTGGAGAGAGACAGGACCAGGCTGGAGAGAAAGAGGACAGTTGATCCAGCCTGGGCTGAGAATCCAGAGAGCTGTTGGTACCAGGACTAAAGAGGCGGAAAAAAGCTAATCAGGGGGCTACTGGTATCAGGACTAGAGAGGTGGAGAACAGCTAATCAGGGGGCTACTGGCACCAGGACTAGAGGGGTGGAGAACAGCTAATCAGGGGTCTACTGGCACCAGGACTAGAGAGGTGGAGAACAACTAATCAGGGGGCTACTGGCACCAGGACTAGAGGGGTGGAGAACAGCTAATCAAGGGGCTACTGGCACCAGGACTAGAGGGGTGGAGAACAGCTAATCAGGGGGCTACTGGTATCAGGACTAGAGGGGTGGAGAACAGCTAATCAGGGGGCTACTGGTATCAGGACTAGAGGGGTGGAGAACAGCTAATCAGGGGGCTACTGGTATCAGGACTAGAGGGGTGGAGAACAGCTAATCAGGGGGCTACTGGCACCAGGACTAGAGGGGTGGAGAACAGCTAATCAGGGGGCTACTGGCACCAGGACTAGAGGGGTGGAGAACAGCTAATCAGGGGGCTACTGGCACCATTACTAGAGGGGTGGAGAACAGCTAATCAGGGGGCTACTGGCACCAGGACTAGAGGGGTGGAGAACAGCTAATCAGGGGGCTACTGGTATCAGGACTAGAGGGGTGGAGAACAGCTAATCAGGGGGCTACTGGTATCAGGACTAGAGGGGTGGAGAACAGCTAATCAGGGGGCTACTGCTACCAGGACTAAAGAGGTGGAAAACAGCTAATCAGGGGGCTACTGGCACCAGGACTAGAGGGGTGGAGAACAGCTAATCAGGGGGCTACTGGCACCAGGACTAGAGGGGTGGAGAACAGCTAATCAGTGGGTTACTGGTATCAGGACTAGAGGGGTGGAGAACAGCTAATCAGGGGGCTACTGGTATCAGGACTAGAGGGGTGGAAAACAGCCAATCAGGGGCTACTGGTGGGTCTTCATTGGGTATGAGGGAGAGCTATCCGATGCTGGAGTGGTGCCAGATGGTGTGAGCCAGGGCCAGCACGCAGCTGCAGTACATCTAAGAGTAGGACTGGTGGCAGGCGGTCCAGAAGTGCGAAGGGGTATCCCACCCACTCAGTCTCTGATGTGAGGCACGGGCTGCCCAGCACACTCATAATACGGTCCTGCAGGACCACCCAGTAAGGCTCCTAGAGAGGAAAACATACAGCGTTAAGCTCACTTATTTGCAGACTTTAGTGAAGCTTCCAGACAGGAGTCTGGAGGACAGATGAAGTAATGTTTATTTGGGTAAAGCCATCACACTTGTCTAACTGCCCAGAATCTCACAGTGAGCAGTAAAATACCACAATTTATGGGCCTTGTCATTCATGGATAGTTGAAACTTGATCATGCGAATGGGGAAAAACAAGTTTGCTGTATGCCATGAACTACATTCCTGATCTATAACAAAGCCTGTGTGTGTGCATGCGTGCGTGCGTGCGTAGAGAGGAATCTTACAGGCAAGGCAGTGATCACTAGCATTCATCCAGGCACATATGTTCCCCCGAGGCAACAGCAGTTGGCTGTTAAAAGGCACATGACATCAGGAGGCGTATCCACACACAACATAACAAAACACAACACAGATACATACAGCCACTGTCATCTAGAGGGGCACACAGGTCTGACTGAGCTCTGTAGAAAACTAACACAGCAGTGATTCAGCACCACTTCAACATGACTCATCATCCATTCCTCACACAAGGCTTCTGCATAATAACAGGGACTTTTATTTATTTATTTTACCCGGCAAGTCAGTTAAGAACAAATTCTTATTTACAATGACAAACCCAGACAACGCTGGGCCAATTGTGCGCAACCCTATGGGACTCCCAATCACAGCCGGATGTGATGCATCCTGGATTTGAACCAGGTACTGCAGTCTCTTGCACTGAGATGCAGTATCTTAGACCACTGCACCACTCGGGAGCATTTTACACATGCATCAAAAGGACAGTGCAGTCAGAATATATATGTTTTTAAAAAATGTATATAGTCTAGAGCCCGTTCTTCGACTTTTCCCCCTCTCAATGACTGGTTAGCAGCCCCTGTTCGACCTACGAGCATTGACCCCATGCTGACCTCTTGAGGACGACGCTGAGCAGAGCGTTGCCAATGTCCTTGCCGGGCACTGCCAGGACCATCAGCTCTACACAGGTGACATGCCGGGTTGGGGAACTCGTTGAACCTCCAGTCACAGTTCGGGAATGGCCCGACAGTCAGGGAGAATTTAAAACTCCAAAAACAATGACTTTAGCAGTATATATTTTGTTATGTTTGAGCAAAATAACAGTATTAGTCTTGGCAAAATGCATAGAATTGCAGGAAATTTCTCTCGGCTCCATGGAAAAATTTGTAGAATTGTGGAAAATACATGCTATACCAGGCTGTGTACACAATCAAAGCTACAGACCACAACCATTCCCCCTCCCCTTCCCTCACGTGAAACTTGTAGAGTCCTCCCAGGTGGTCCAGGAGCGTCTCCGGGCCGCAGCTCCAGGAAGCGGTGGATGACAATGTTGAAGACGAGCAGGATAAGGAGGCACACGTTACCGAAGTAGATGGGCAGGTAGTGGGACTGATGCTGAATGGGCGGATTTACATGCTCCGCCTGACCCTCAAGCACATGAAATGTCAAACGCTGTAACTGTATCATCTTTAAGCTTTATTAAAAGAGTATGTTTGATAACAGCAAAACACTAAGTGGTCAAACCAATAGTCACCACAGCAGAACAGAACGAGAGACAACCCATTTCCACTGCTCAGTTAAAGAACACAGTTGAGCCAATGTAAATATCAAATTGAAACAGGACGAATCGTCAACAGGGAATGGAGCAGGCTGAACAATAGTGGCCTCCCGTTGACATTCACGTTCTTATCGCCTTGAGCCACTCTGTGCCTAGTGGTTCTTTCAAACTGTCTTTCAGGCAACGCTGCTCTTTTCATGCTAGCAGACAGCACAGTTGGAGCCAGTATGGTACCTTGTGGTAGGTCATGTGCTTTGTGTGCCAGTCGCTCTGCAGCCACGGTTGCGGTTGTCTTTGGGCTTGAGGAGGAGGAGCTGGATGATAAAGTAGCAGACCTGGGCCTCGTCACCCTCGTGACTCCTCATGGCCTGGACAGGAGAGGGAGAGATGGGAAGAGGGGAGAGATGAGTAAGGGAAGTAATGGGAAAGAGGGAGGTTAATAGGGAATTAAACAATTGTTTGATAGCTGCTGAACCGACACAGATTAATATTGAACAAAGAAATATGAATGTATGTTATCACAATGTAATTGAAGCTTCCAAAGACTTAAATAGAGGTCAAACATATGACTGGACCATAGTTCTAAATCTGTTTGTCTCATCCTTAGGGATGGATCGAAATTTACAGAATGGTTACCTGGAGGAAAATCTTAGTCCCGGGGAGGGTTTAGTCTTTTTAAATCTAGTCCAGCAGAGGGTCATGTAATTCGTAATTGATGAAATTTCTGAATTTAGAATTAGTTGCTTATTAGGCTACAGTATACACTGAGAATACTAAACATTAAGAACACCTGCTCTTTCCATGACAGCTTTTATCTGGTCAGTCTATGCTCCCTTATTGATGTCACTTGTTAAATCCATTTCAATCAGTGCAGATGAAGGGGAGGAGACAGGTTAAGGCCAAGCACCACAGGCTAATAGGGATTTTTTTTCTTATTTCGTCTAGTCAGAGTGAATCTTTACCAGTTGAAAGTATACATAAATACAACATTATTGTATTACAAGATTGATATATTTTAACATTAAAATATGCAAATGAGACTACCTCCGTTAATATGCGCTAATTTGCATATTACGACAATCCATTTTTTTAAACACATTGCTTCAAGGCAGAATTTTTACATTTTATTATTGTGATAAGATACTCAATGGTCATACTTTTACAGATCAGTTTATCAAAATATTGATAAACACTTCACATGTATGACTGATGCATATTGTTCATATATTTACATATAAAATGCCACTTAAAATCAAAACGACACAAGATATAAAAAAAGCCTCCGTAAAAGTATGACTATAAGACCTAAGAACCTGTGTGTGGAATAATGTGAATGTACGTCCTTGGAAGACTGAGCAGAATGAATTGGCGCACGGGAAATATGTCATTTTCAGAAAATGGCCGATAAAGATAGACTAATGCAATTAAAATGTACTTTCCATAAATATGACCATTTGTCACATTAATTAAACTCTTATTCATATATCACTTCAAAATTGACAAATAAACATAAAATATACCTTTTACAAATAAATACATTAGCATGTTTAATACATTTCTTTCTAGCAATAGAGCATATGCTTTGAATACTGGTCTGTTGGGCAAATATGCAGTTTTGGGCAAATTCTCATATCGCTTTGCTTAATTTGTCACATACAAGTATTTTGTATGGCTGTTGAAATGTGCAGAACATTAATCAGCTATGCCTGCCCCATATGTAAGGTGTAGGAGTACAATTACACACATGGATAACATAGAAATATAAAAGATAGCTGAACATTGGAGTAACGAGCCACATGTTGACATAGATCATGAGACCGTGGTAATGGAAATCTACTGGGGGACGTTCTGACCCTCTGACCCTTGTAGATTCTCCATTGTGTTGACAGATTGCCCAGACATGTTGGTGCCAGGGTGTTTTGACACACTAGATTTATAGTCTACTCATTCCACTAGAAAAGCATACATACCAGAGAAATATGCCTGAGATGGCTGGACACTAATGAACAAGAAACACATAGTCTGCTGATTCCATTCGAGTGAAACTGACCAGACACATAGACGCCTATAAGCAATTGGATGCCCTAGAGAGGGGGGGGCACAAAGAGTGCATTGATTTAGTGGTGAAGAGAGGGGATACAGAGTAGGGTCCGGCCACCATTATAAACTGATTGAAGGCAGATGGTGGGGAATGACTTCATAGGGGACGGACAATACTATGTGGGTATAAATATAAAGGACTGGACTTCTGAGAGGTGTGTGTTCGGTGGGACTTCCGAGATGGTTATACTATTGTAAATAAAAGCATGTTTTGATTTCACAAGTTCTGATAAAGCGTTATATTTCTGAGATGATTTTCCACGACATATTTGGCGAGCTTGCCAGGAGGGACAGGGACTGAGATATGGCGATCAGGGCTGGAGATAGTTTCTTTGGACAATCTTGCAAACACTATGGCCACAACTATAAAAAGGTAAGCTTGTTCTTACATAGTTGAAATGTTTGTATGGATTGCTTCAGAGATTCTGTCTCAGCGAGAGGGGCGCCATGTAAGTCTCTCTTTCAAATTTCCTAAAAAGAAACCAGTAAAAACGAAAGAACTTTTGAATTCAAATAAATTTGCATGTATGTGTAATTTGGGGAATTGTATTAAATATAAATGCATGTGCATGTATAGAGAATGAGTGAATAGGCGATGTGAACTTTGCTTGTGTTAGGTGTTTAGTGGAGCATGCGCTCGTTCTGATTAGACCGTTCGAATGTGTAGCTTAAATGATGTGCTTGTTTGTGCCATCTGGCTGAGATGGCTGGCTATAATGTGGGACAGCCCATACGGTAAAAACAGATAATGTAGGTAGAAAATCCTGTGATACCTCTTCAATAAAATTAGTAGAAGGAATGCTTGGACAGGTTACTTATGAATAATGGCTCTAAAGATAACAGAGAACTGCATAAATAAGTAGTTAGAAAGCCACCGCTCTTTAAAAAATGAACATTTTTAAAGAGGTCTGATTGGGTGGATATTTAGTAAATAAATACTTCATGGATACCGGCCCAGAACGGGGGACTGAACGGATGAATATTTAGAAGGCAGGAAAAACGTTAGCCCGAATGTGCGGCGTTCAACTGCAAAAGTAGCTTATAAATATTTAGAAGGCAGGAAAAACGTTTGCCCGATTGTGCGGCGTTCAACTGCAAAAGTAGCTTATAAATATTAGGTTGTAGAAAAAACGTTTGCCCGATTGTGCGGCGTTCAACTGCAAAAGTAGCTTATAAATATTAGGTTGTAGGAAAAACGTTTGCCCGATTGTGCGGCGTTCAACTGCAAAAGTAGTTAATACGGTCAAAACATAAATCAGTAGTTAAATAAATATTTCATGGTTAACGCTCTGAAAGGAGGACTGTACGGATGAATATTTAGGACGTTTGCCCGATTGTGCGGCGTTCAAATGCAAAAGAAATCCTGCGAATAAAAAACCGCTCTGTCTAGCTAACAGGGTTTTGTAATTCAGTAGGTCACGCCACAATACTACTCTAATAAAAGAAGAAAAGATCAGTATTGGGGGTTGGGTAGGATATGAAGACAAGCTGATCCGATTAGACAGTAGTCTCTCGTCATATCGTAGAAATCCTATTAGCCTAGGCTTATGTTGAACAAAGGGATTAAGTCAATAAAGAAAGGACTGAGTTGTTTTGAGGTAAAAACAAAGGGATTGAATGAACGGATGAAACATAAAAGGATGAATGATAATGTTGTAAGAAATGAGTAGATCTGTGTAGAGATAGAACATTAGGAAGAAAGAAAGGACAGGTTGGGTTGGGTTGTGTGTGTGTCTGTAACCAACTGCTGGTAGGAAGAGGCATGCGCAAGCCTCTCTGACAGTTAACTGAGTGTAATTTGAGAAGGAGAGTGCAGTTAACTGCTATTAGGCAGATGGAATGAAATTAAGGAACATCGAAGTAAAATAAGTTATAATCAAGGATAAAAACACTGATGTGATAAAGTAATAAGCGACCATAGTAGAATACTAAAAAAGGTGTTAAAATAAATAACCATAAAGATAATAAAAGAGGATTAAACCAAATAGTGTGTAACAAGACAGAAAGTAGAATCGTCGATAAATTGAAATTGTACTATAAAGTTAAAAACGAATCTAGGTTAGTTAAGATAAATAGTGATAAATAGTGAAATTCAGGACAGATTAAGGATTCACGAACGGTGTAACAAAGGAAGAGGAAAAAACAGGCCGTCGATCACTCTGTACCCACAGAGACTGCGGTCTAAAAATAGCCTGAAGGACAGAGACCAGAATATGAGAGGTTTGTTTCACTAAAACCGTGAATCGGGAATTAAACAGTAAAATGGGATAAAAGACAATGAAATAAAAAGAATATAGGGGAGAGGTAAGAAAGTATAGACAAAATAAATTAATAAAGGTAAAAGTAAGACGTTAGATAGAGATCTTAACGGAGCGGGCAGTGGACTGGTGTGACTCAGTTGGTAGAGCATGGTGCTTGCAACGCCAGGGTTGAGGGTTAAATTCCCATGGGGGACCAGGATGAATATGTATGAACTTTCCAATTTGTAAGTCGCTCTGGATAAGAGCATTTGCTAAATGACTTAAATGTAATGTAAATGTAATCATAAAATTGATTAGAATTATAAAATTAATAAATAATGATATCTGTAAAGGGGAAAACACAGTGATATTTGAAGTATTGTACTAGAATAAGACATTAAGTCATCTGTAGTATTCAGAAATAATGTCTGTACTATATAGAGCGTGGTTTGAGAAGAGAAATTAAGTGATGTGACAAATGCATTTTTAATTGGAAAGGGGATTCGCTCTACCTAGGAAAAATAGTAAATAAAAGGTGTATAATACATGGGAGTATTTAGGAAAAATAAATAAATAATTAGTGGCATGACAACAAAATGACTGTTTCCATAGAATAGGGAGAGAAGGACACTATTACCTGATAAACAGGATAAATAGGACAAGGGAATTAAACAGTCACATGGGACCAAAATGTGAAGCTCGATTTGCAGGCGTTCTGATGTCAACATTATATGATCAGAAAATACATTGCGATGAGGTTGTGTGTGTGGTTCCTCTAGTCCTCGCAGACGTGCGGGTGATTGGCAGAACTATTGACAAGATCTAAGAACCAATAAGAAAATAGCTCTCTGTTCTGGATATAGGTATATCGGGTATGGGAAAATTAGTGTAATGTGACATTAGAACTTAGTACGGTAGTAGGAAATGCCGCTATACAAGAGTTTATATCCTTGTCAAAATAACAAACAACTAATCGGTTTGAGGTTAGTGAGAATGGAATTTTTTACTTGTCGGTGTATAGTCTCTGAGCGAACAATGAGTGTTTCATAGAGATTACAGTTTATATGTGGTCAAGAAGAAGTATTAGATCACGTTTGACTTGACATCTAGTAAAGTAACGATGGAATATTAATTGTTAGACATTCTATACCACAATTCTCTGGAACTGTTAAAGACGCTTTAGAATAAAATCTATGGATAAGTAAAATTATTGGTTTGCTGACTAAAAGGTAACATTGTGAATATTAACGATGTGTACACTTTCTTTTCCAGAAAGAATAAGGGAAAAAAAGGGTTTTCAATCTTCTCTGGTCAACAATGTCATTGGAGACTAATTAACTGCTTTCCACAGTAATTAAAGTCAGCCGCTTTAAAAATAAAAATATCTGGATAAGGCTAAAACATGGAGTTCTGGATGAGTGAGTTCAGTCCCTTTGCCATTATTGGCTTATGATTCACTAGTGAGTACACCATGTACTGGGAATGAATATGCATTAGTAGATATATTGGAAGGGTTTTTTCCAATTCAGTTTCAAATTGGGTATGCAAAAGGATGAACATGTTTTTGAAAAATGTATTTAAGTTGCTCCTAAAGAAAGGGGGAGTGGAAACATATTAATGGTGTCAAAATGCCCTGAATCCTAGGAATTTCCTGTGAAAGACTGATCACCTTTTACTAGAAATTGTTGGAACAGGTGGGATTTACTTATAAAATGTTTAAGACACCAGACTCTATTCAAACTGTATAATTACTTTGAAAATCTATTATGTCCCTGGGAAAATTATGAAGAGTTGTACCCTTAAATTGAATAAGTTATTCAAATAGGTTTATTTTAATTTTAATTTTTGATATAACATGGGTTCATAGGTAAAACTATCAGTTCCTTGGGGTTATGGTCTTTGGGTAAATACACAAATGTGGTTTGTTCATTATGCATATAAAAAGTGTTGAAAGTTATTCCAACGGGTTTATTGGAGTGTGGGTTTGTGAGGGTTTTTGTTGATAAATACATCATCTGTAATTCATCTGAGAGAACACTGGTGGAATAAGGGAGTTATCATAAGAAGGTGACGTCAGAATGCTTTAAGGCATGGGAGAGAATATCACTACAAGTGGGTGTGGAGCTCAAACCCACCCTAACCGACTGAACAGTGAGGGACAACTGTGTCTGATGACCTGTGAACTGTATCTAAAAAAAAAGACATGCTGAAATGATATGGGCCAGGGAGAGTAATGACTTAAAGGCTTGGGGTACTGATCTTTTTATTATCAGGCCACAAATGAGAGAAAAACTGAGACAACGGGGCTATTGGAAAATAGATAATACTGGTATTTAAAGTGTTTAGTATAAATGTTAATTATTAAAGGGATGTTGTGTATTGAATAGATAAGGTCAAATTTGAGTTAAAGTAAACACTAAGGACTGTTATCCTGATTATTGGGTTGGAAAATGTATTTAAGAAATAACTGTTTAGTTATTTAGATATAGAACTGTTTAAATTTAATAGGCCTAGGGAAGCTCTGGAAACTAATCCTGAGACAAGGTGGTTGACAAAACTTACAGAATATTAGATTAAAGTTTTTTTATTTTTTTGTTTTATAATGTCATTGGAATTGGAATGATAAAATCTAATGTTTAATTGAATAAAAAGATAGTATGTTGTGCGATGATACCCAAGAATGAAGAAGAAAGAGACCAATAATAACAGGGGTATAGAATGAAACAGATGGACGCTTTCTCCAGGTTTAATTACATTACGAATAGTGGAAATTTATTGCAAATGTGTAATTATTATAATTTTTTTTCTCTTTTTCTCGTTTGGTCAATTTATTTTTGTTTGGAGGAACATAAGGTTGTGTATATGTTCCTGAGGAGGGACTGAAATTGATATAAATGATATATAAATTGACTTAAGGATGTTTTAAGTATGTATCAAACAATGGCTGTTATGGGTTAGGGGACTCATAAATGAAGGTAATGGTAGTGAAGGGGTGTTATTTCTAGAAACTATGTATAATAATAGAGATAATTCACAGAAAAGGAAAGACAGCTGACTGTGTAAAATATAGGGAAAATTCTAAAGTAAATAGAACAATTCACATATCTAAAGATATGGTAAAAATAATAAGTGGTGGCATTTTGAACACTAGATCAAAAGTTTAAGAAACTTATTACTCAGTTTTGATAGGATTGGATATTAATCCAACTGGAAGACATTTGACTGATTACATGTTATTATACAGCAGTTGATGTAGGGAACATCATTTGACTATCATTGAATATTTCTGTGGCAGGAGGCCAGGTATTTGAGGCAGAATGGTTACATAGGGCTGTTATTAAAAATTAAGATTTAGTGATTTTGCTAATGTTGTCAGGAAATAACCCATGTGTAAGTGTGTATGTCCTCAGGAAAAAACAGCCAGAAATGGAAGGGCTTGGGCTGCATTCTGGAGACTGAGTGTACATCAAGATACACCAGGCTGGTGGTATATTTCTTACAACACTGCAGTGGTAAAGTTCTTCATGTCTCTCTTTGGTGGGTGCATAAGTCTCACGAGAAGTAAGGTCCAGCTGAATAATGGGTGAGCTTGAAAACACCATGACAGAGGATGTGGAATCAGAGAGAGAAAAAGAGAGAGACTAGATTCCACTATAGACATACTGGGTTGAGTTTGGAGGCTACTTGTTTTATTTTTAATACATCATGTGAAAGAGAATGGATGATAGGATATTATACTCTAAACAAACATGTTAAAGGGATTGATATGAAAGCATATACAGTGTTGAATTAATTCAAGAAGAGAGAATGTTAATTGTAGGTTATGCACATGATTATCAGTTGAAATGGAGTAGATGGGAAACTAAGTAAAAATGACATGATTTGGGAACACCTCTCAGAACCTGGGGCCGAAAGGGGAAGACTGGGTGGAAGCATGAGGAAGCTTTTTAGGGCTTTTATTTTTGTGGAGTCCAGCAGAAAAGTATCCTGGAGGCATAGAGTCAGGTAAAGAGAGAGTGGGAATTGTCATGGTCTCAGATTTCAGTTTGCATGAATATATTTATGCATAACACATAACATTGTCAATGCTGTTATGTTTTGTCTGTTGTTTTCCAAGTCTTATGTTTAGGAAACCAGAAGGAGAGGGGTTCGCCAGCTTCAACTGGAATGTCTGTTTGTTGTGTGATGAGTGATGGAAGTAAGAGGATGTATGGTGCAATCATAGAACAGAGGCCATAAGTCTCTAAGTATGAATGCTTCACAGAAAGTAGGCAGAAACCTGAACCAGGATGAGAGGTTCTGCGTCTGATGATCCAAGGGGACCAGAAGGACCTCTCCCAGTGATACCAGGAGATCTAGTCCACGTTGGAGGGATCCGGAGGAAGTGGGATCAACCGAGGAGAGATGGACCCTATGAGGTGGCCAAAGCAACAAGAACGGCCGTCCAAGTGAAAAGAAGCCAGACGTGGTACCATCTGAACCGCTGCAGCTGAGTCCCAACAGAGAGAAGGATACAACCACATAGAGATGAGGACACAGAGGATGCTGATTCACCAGGAGGGAGCAGGAGCAGCGGAAACGATTGAGACGCCAGCGAGGAGCCAAGAAAACAGCAAATCAAGTGAAAGCCAAAATACGACAAGTGCACCGACTAATGCACCCAGAAGAGGAGGAGAGGCCTCACAAGGAACAGAATAAGAACGTTTCTTCCCTAAAATTGAAACTCTTCCAGATGGAAGCTAAGTCCGGCCTGAGGAGGGAGCCTCAGGTGAAGAAAGAGGAGGAAAAGTCCCGCAAGCTGAAGAAAATGGGGATTACCCTACAATTGACTTTTAAACTTTTGAATGGCCTCCTTTACAGACAATTGATGTTAGAACAACAAAAGAATAATGACATTGACATAACAGAAGTAACAGTGAATGCTAGTATAGAAATAACAGACTAATGCACAATCAAGATGTATGGTGGGAGCAGGAAGAGAAGAATGGAATCAGCCGAACAATCCAAAAAGACTGACAAGGTTAGAATCTATGTTCCACCTCAATTTATAACAGAAGCAGGAGAACTGAAGTCTATCTCAATCATAAGGATCAAACCCTTACCGGAGATGGCACTCTGTGGATGGACACATCACCAAACAAAGGGACAAGTCGTTTGGGATCCGAAAGGATGTGACCTGACATTAATCAAAGAAAAAGACGAGAGGGTGCTCATCATGAATCAGATTGAACCAGTTGAAGGTGAAGAATTAATAGTTGAAATAGCAAGAACAACAGTGACCAAAGGGAGTAGCACCATGGTCATTAAGATTGATCCTACCCCTGCACCTGAACAGGAAGAACCTGTGACAACAACAAGGGTGGCGGTTGCTGTGACGACCACAGTAGCTACCACTAAGATGACATCGACCTCCCTTTCCAAGCAGTTCACTGTTCCAACAAAGCAACCTGAGACATCAGTCAGGAGAGTTTTTACTGATATTTGAAACTTTCTGATAAACTCTAATGATCTACCTCAAGATAAGAACATTGAAAAAGCAACAGAATTAGATATCAGAATCAGAACCACTCAAGGACACCACACGAGAAGAAGTAGTGAAGAAGGAGTGATACGAATGGGCTAAGTATATGGCAAACAGACACAGAATGGACAATTGTATTTTGTGAAGAAAATCACCTTTGTCTGATCTTTTAATAGTCTCTGAACCAGCATCATGTAAAAACTGTGTAAGTTGGAAAAATGACTATTGTATCAATAGAAAGTATTCTATTCCCTTGTGTGACAAAATGTAGGATTGCTCTGGGTAAGCACTAGGGGTAAAACTATGTTGAATGAGACCATGATGGGAGACAATGATTGTGTTGCCTATAATATTAGAACTGAATTAAATGTACCTTAATTAGACAGAGGTACCGTGGTTAAAGGAAAATATGAATGTTTTTACAGACACCACACCGAAGGAATTGATGTAGGAAACACCACTGTAGAAGTGATACTATTTGGGTGTTGGAGAATGTGGGAGTTCGTAAAAGTAATGATAAAGGGTTGATTATGAATAGAAAAGGGTTGTGTGGTCACATAACTCAGGTTGCGCCATCTCTTACTATGTTGAAAAATCAAGACAGAGGTATTGCTGATAGTTTTTTCCACACATCCAGAAACTAACTGTTGAATGTATTGCCTGATGGATGGATTGGTCCTTGTGCCTTAGTTAGAGCAATTAAATAGGTTACTATTATTGAATCACTCCATGATGACTATGTTAAACCTAGAGTTAAAGTGGTTTATGATAAGGATCCTGAGGTATACCTTAATGCAATTGGACTGCTTAGAGGTCTACCTAGGGATTTCAAGGCCAGAGATGAGGTTAAATCAAGATTTGAATCTATATTTCTGTGGATAATACCAAATAAGAACTTAAAGTGGGGATTCATGTTTGCTAGGATGACCATCATGTTGGGAGGAGGGTTGTTGGCTTTGGGTATTGCATTTTGTTGTGTTATACCCCTGGTAAAGTCAATTGTGGTTCAGACAACAGTTAAATAGATGTCTGTAAGGAGAGATGACCCTCCTGTGGTGATTGATCCTGTACCGGGAAGCCCAGGCAATTATACCAATAAGTATGGAAAGCCTTGCAATGCGGTTGGAGGACATCTTGACTGCCCCTTTGGTAACCCTAACTGTCTCTATGAAGTGATTGGGGGTGGGGGAGGGGGGGTCATGCGTGTCATGGTTTCCATGTATATGTTCAATTACCCAGTTCAGATTAATGTTTACTCATACATGTCCACAAAAAGTGTCATTTGCGTCACAATTGCAAGTGGTGTACAAAAATTCATGAGGATGGTCATAACCATCACCCGGAACCTTTTTTCTGTGCCAAGTGTCAAAAAGAAGATTGTTTTATTTGTAAGGATGAGGACTGTGCTCCTAGATAATGGGGTTTAGCATTTTTATTTTGCATAATGCTTTGTGTTCTTTGTATGTTTCTTTGAATTTTTATATATATATCGATGAACATATATATTTTCTTTTAATTAAAGTTAGTTTTGCCTTCTAAAAATAGGATCATTTTACAAAAACATGTTAGGTGACAGAGGGTATTCCGGTTACAAGTGTCTATGGACCATGTATTAAATCATCTAACAAAGGTTGGTAGGTGTATGCATGGGGGGATAATGTTGAAATGTTTTGTCTAGTTAGGTTTTTATTAATGTTTCTAATTGGATCTTTTACTCCTATTTTAGTTTTAATCATTTGGAGATGTTTGGTCTAGTTGGTTTATGTGCTTTATTCTGTTTTTGTATTTTCTTGTATATCGTAGGTATTCTCATTTACTATCCCAAAGTCATGTTTGTATAATTTATGTGGCTAATTAGCCCCAGAGGTGGGATTGTAGGAGTACAATTACACACATGGATAACATAGAAATATAAAAGATAGCTGAACATTGGAGTAACGAGCCACATGTTGACATAGATCATGAGACCGTGGTAATGGAAATCTACTGGGGGACGTTCTGACCCTCTGACCCTTGTAGATTCTCCATTGTGTTGACAGATTGCCCAGACATGTTGGTGCCAGGGTGTTTTGACACACTAGATTTATAGTCTACTCATTCCACTAGAAAAGCATACATACCAGAGAAATATGCCTGAGATGGCTGGACACTAATGAACAAGAAACACATAGTCTGCTGATTCCATTCGAGTGAAACTGACCAGACACATAGACGCCTATAAGCAATTGGATGCCCTAGAGAGGGGGGGGCACAAAGAGTGCATTGATTTAGTGGTGAAGAGAGGGGATACAGAGTAGGGTCCGGCCACCATTATAAACTGATTGAAGGCAGATGGTGGGGAATGACTTCATAGGGGACGGACAATACTATGTGGGTATAAATATAAAGGACTGGACTTCTGAGAGGTGTGTGTTCGGTGGGACTTCCGAGATGGTTATACTATTGTAAATAAAAGCATGTTTTGATTTCACAAGTTCTGATAAAGCGTTATATTTCTGAGATGATTTTCCACGACAAAGGCTGTCTTTGAGTTGTTGCTGGTGCCGCTTTACTTTCTTGACCGTGTCATGGGACCTGTGCCTACGCTTGGCACACTCCATTGAAGCAGCATCAGCTCTCACAACACGCCTCGCATCCTCCTCTCTGATTGCTTCCAGTGTCACCAAGGTGCTGTCAAGCCACAATTTGTCCATCACATTTGATATAGCAGTGGCTCCCTCATTGAAGGTGGCTACTGCCATACTGGCTGGGATTTCGTCCAATGTGGCTTTTGCACACTAAGACAGTTTTGGGGCATCGCGACCATATTAGAGTTCAGACATTCATTTGCATTCTGGGTTCCTCCGCGCTGCATTCTGGGTTCCTCCGCGCTGCATTCTGGGTTCCTCCGCGCTGCATTCTGGGTTCCTCCGCGCTGCATTCTGGGTTCCTCCGCGCTGCATTCTGGGTTCCTCCGCGCTGCATTCTGGGTTCCTCCGCGCTGCATTCTGGGTTCCTCCGCGCTGCATTCTGGGTTCCTCCGCGCTGCATTCTGGGTTCCTCCGCGCTGCATTCTGGGTTCCTCCGCACTGCATTCTGGGTTCCTCCGCGCTGCATTCTGGGTTCCTCCGCGCTGCATTCTGGGTTCCTCCGCGCTGCATTCTGGGTTCCTCTGTGCTGCATTCTGGGTTCCTCCGTGCTGCATTCTTTTGAGGAGGTTGTCATTTGACATCCTATGATATAGAGGTACCATTTTCTGTGCAACCTTTCTATTCAAAAATGTATGGCCTCCATGGTTTTTGTGACTAGGTGGATTTTCACAATTTTCTAGGGCTCGCTGGTACCAGCACCAAGATGACGAACATCTACCGTGATTAGGGATTTCATCTGTTGACATGGAATGGACAAGACCAGCTCAGATAGCATTCTTCATGCCCTCTACATCACCCTGGTTATCAAGAATCTCAACCCTGTAATAGTTTTGCAGACTCTTACATTTTTGTGTAGTGAGTTTCCCTACACCTCTCCCCCCAAGGTGTTTCTCTGAACTAAGTTTACGAAGCGCTGTACCCATCCTCTTGTGGGCATGATTGATGCATTCTAGTTCCCCTTTCTCAATGCCTGGGTAGGGATCTAATTTAATAACTGCATTGTATGCAGTACTGTCACCATCTGAGAGCATCTCGGTGTAACGAAAGTGGTAGCGACTGACTGATCTGGCCCACAAGCATTTAGCTGATTCCTGCTCCATTGCTTTGCTCGAACCAGATACGTTTTGAGCACAGTCATCTGCATGTGAATCCTTCCATTCCCTGAACTCCCCCTCACTAATTCCACTTTTCCTTTTCATCACACATGCATGGCAGTATGAAGACAACACCTCATAGTCTATCACTAGACCTGTTGCAATGCCTATGCACACACCTATCCCGTAGTTGGAAGTGAATCCTCTCTTGTGCAAAGTGCCATCAAAGGATACATGATTGTCTATGTCTATGATGGTATTGACTGTAGCCCTCTCTGAATCTCTGCAACTAAAGTGTGTGTGTGGGGGGGTACTTATTATGATGTCTGTCGACATTACAGTCATAACCGCATGACTAAATATCAGCATGTTACCCTATGTAAATATTAGCATATCAGCATGTATTTACTTTATGTAAAGATCATTTCTCTGTAATCACAGTAGGCTACAGCCATATGACAATGTAGGCCAATGTGACAGTCTCATTGTATAGTTATGTTTTCCTATCACTCTGTTTATTCACTTTGAATACATTTGCCGGAGCAAGGAAATCTATACACAGCAAGTCACCTGACAGTAATGGGCTACACTCCACTTTTATTTACCTGGCACTCTCTTGTCATGTCTCTGATATGAGCTGAGACACAAGGAAGGAATCCCTAGGACTTATTTTCTTAAGTGCTGCATAACCAAGTCCAAGTTCGTGGGCTAGAAGAAAAATCCTCATATTTATGTCAAATGCCACATCTCCCCTGGAGCACTCCTGCAGCCTGGAGGAAGTGTAAACACTCCTTCTAAATGCATCACGATCACCTTCACAGTGTGCACATTGTATCATGACAGAATTACAGAATCCCTGGTTGGTGGGGTCAATAGTGATTTTCAGTCCAGTGTGTAGACACTTAGGGCAAATTAAATCATGTACAAGTTGGTTTATTTGTGACGTGGAATAAAAGCCACTGTTGGCTGGCTGTTGACTGGTTGATCGCTGCTAGCTGTCATCTTCGTCTCAACTCATTTGCGTCTCGACGCGCTGCTGCCGGCTACCTCCTTTGGCTCATCTACCTGTACTGCCACTGCCTCGATCGGCTGATCAGGCTAATTTTTTCAGGCAATTTTTTTTTCTTCTGATCGGCTGATCAGGCTAAATTGACCGATGGAAGCAAAATCAAAATGTTTGCCTGTGGTGCCTGGCCTTAAAGAAGGAGAGTCTATGCCCCCAACAAATTGAGGCTGTTCTGAGAGCAACTCAATATTAGGAGGGTGTTCCTAATGTTTGGTATACTCCGTGTATATAGACGTGTGCCCGATGCAGCTTTTCATCTCTGATTCTCCGCTGGGCTCGCAATATCAAGTGCGCCTATATTGTGGTCTCAATCAAATGACCCATGGCCTATAGGCTACAAAATGCATGACCGGGGGAAGCACAGAGCCAAGTTATATGTCTAAGATCGCTGCTGGGATGGTGTAAATCCAACTAGGCTGCATTACAAACTGCAATGGATATTCCAATCTAGAGCTCCGGCCTGTTCTGCTCTTGCTGATCAAAACGTTTTGTGTGCTGCCTAACAAATGCTGTGCTGTGTAGGCCTAGGGTGGCAGTTCAGGACGAATGCCAGGCTTCTTCCACTCTCTTGCGTGCCTATAGCCTATGTTTTGTTCAGTTTGAGAAGGAGAACCGGAGGTCAACGTTGATAGCTTGCTACTACTAAAATTGATTTTATATAACGAACAATATGTTTCTTGCCCATGATGTATTTCTCAGAGTTATTGCCTTCACAATAAGACAAATTTGAGTAACTTACACTGTGGTGCTGAAACTTGAAGCAGCAGCCGTGGCATAATAGGGGCGGCAAGTAGCCTAGCGTTGGGCCAGTAACCGAAAGGTTTCTAGATCGAATCCCAGAGCTGACAAGGTTAACATCTGTCTTCTGCCCCTGAACAAGGCAGTTAACCTGTCTCTGTCAGGTCAGTGTATCTCCTAGGCCATCATTGTAAATAAGAATTTGTTCTTAACTGACTTGCCTAGTTAAATAAAGGTTAAATAAATCAGAAATGGACAGCTCATGGTGCTGTAAGTAGGTAAATTCGAGTAGTCATAATTCATTTAAACAGTCTTCATTTTAATTAGACTTTAACAACAAAGAGGGATTTGTATTGTAGCCTATTTCTTCCTATTTAATAAATAACAGGTAGGCCTACCTGTTTGATAGACGGAATTAGGCTATTGTCACGCCCTGGCCTTAGTATTCTTTGTGTTCTTTATTATTTTAGTTAGGTCAGGGTGTGACATGGGGAATGTTTGTGTGTTGTTGGTTTTGGGTGTTGTTTATGGTAAAGGGGTTGTTGGGTATAGTATATGGGTTTGTGTGGAGTACATGTGTCTAGTGTTGTCTATGTATGTTTAGTTGTCTAGGAGTCTATGGTTACCTGAATGAGTTCCCAATTAGAGACAGCTGATTTCGGTTGTCTCTGATTGGGAGCCTTATTTAGGGTAGCCATAGGCTCTCATTGGTTGTGGGTAATTGTCTATGTCAGAACGTTTGTAGCCTGTGTGTGTAAGTGCACGACGTTTATTAGCTTCACGATCGTTTGTTGTTTTTGTTAGTTTGTATTAAGTGTTTCGTGTCGTGTTTATTTTTCGTCATCTTTAAAAATAAAAGAAGATGGCTTACTTTCCAAAAGCTGCGTTTTGGTCCATCAATCCGCCACACGATCGTGACAGCTATAGGCTGCTATATCCATAGATTTGTCGGTCAATTCCTCCACCCACCATGCACTCTTTAAAGAGCCTACCTCCGAGTCAGTGAAAAGCTGTTAAGTTAAAACCAGGACTCGAATTGAGGTGGTTTCAGAGGGTATGCCATAGGCCTACCTCTTCTTAAAGAAAATGTCAAAAAGGACAGGCCTACCACTTAAGACGTTTAAGAAAATAATACAAATCCGATTATATAAAGTGATCTATAACAGCGCAAACAAGCTGTAAAATACTGTCACGTGTGCTCCCTCTCGCCGGCCTCTAGGTCACCAGGCTGCTCTGTGGTATTAAAAAAGATTCTGCTAATATGTAAAATGATGTAGAATTGCATGAAATGTTTATAAAATGCTATTTTTCTCGGACCTGCAAATACGATGATAGATTTATGCAAGGCTTTTACTATAAAGGAGATATTTCCATCCCTACTCTTGTCCACGGTGCGCTATGAAACCTACTGCATTACCATGTAATGCTCACAGGACGAAGAACAGTTTCTAAAACTGCATATCTAAGGCTCTGGGCTGTCCAACACGTGAGGGTTAACAGTAGACATGTTCTCTGCTATCCACTTTGTTTAAATTCATTATTTTGGGTATAGGGGAGGGTCACGTTTCCAAGCGTTAAGACTGGGTTTAGTTCAAATATATTTAGCTAAAGGGAGGGCCATCCATTTTCATTTCAGAGAGGTCCGGTTTTCTCCATTTAACCCTTATTATAAATAATGGTCACGCCCTTACCAGACACAGGATGAGTCTGTCCAGCGTGACAATGTTGTACTTCCACACCATGTTGTTGAGGATCTCGATACACTTGTTGAGCTGCTGGCCACCGGCCGACGTGGAGAACTCATCAACCAGGAAGTCTGCAAACGTCCTGACATGGGCCACCAGAGCCTGCGCTCCTATCCTCTCCAGAACGCTGGGGCAAGACAGGACACACTGCCTGGTCAGGATGATGGCCTCACCTCACAACGAATGCACAGACACGTCAAATTGGCATAATGTACTGTAACATGGCTCATTGTTTACTATGAGTCATCATTACTAGTCTTCTTCTGAATTCAAAAGGCCATCTGTCAATAACAAGATGATTTCATGATTCAACGCAAAGCTGTTATGTCAAACACTATCAGCACCCTTAAAACAATCATCAACACCAACAACCACCAAACAGCTTTCTGACACCATCTGCCTCTAGTGTGTGTGTGTGTGTGTTTGTGTGTGTGTTCCTCAACAGCATCCAGAGAGAGAGCGCCTGGGGCCCACAGCAGCCCCTTCCTCTTCCCAGTGGTAGTTCCCCCTGCAGACCCCTTCCTACCACCACACCCGGCCACACCACAACCACCACCACTGGCATCTCCCAATCCCCCAGGCTCCAGCTTCCTGGTAGACAGGCCCTATTTAGAGAACAGGAGAACAGTTTTACTGTAGCAGCTCTGCTGCATTACAAGACAGTCATTACCAGACTTCCAGTCACTGGAAGAGCGAGCACACTTTCCCCTCCAAAGCCTTTAGCCACTTCTTAATTAAAAGCCCCTTTGGAAAATAACTGAGGCTTTCACTGGCGGTAAATCATTTTACAAATGGCGGTGTGCGGCGCTTGACACAATGCTCCAAAAAGCCCCCCATGACTGCCTTCTCGAGGAAAGCCATCACTCTCTGCTGGGTAGTGACGTAAAGAGCACAGGCAGGTTTACAATAGAAAAGGCTTTATTCATTCCTGACACTCAAACTCTGTGGCGGAAAGAGGGTTCTTTCCTACAGATGAGAGATGGAGGGAGAATTAGAGAGAAAGTGCCAGGGAGGGAGAGAGAAAGAAAAGGGAGGGAGAGAGAAAGAGAGAGAGTAAGGGAGAGGGATATATAAAAAAAGAGAGGGATGGATAGAAAGTGCAAGGGAGGGAGTTGAAGCGTTAAATAACATTTCGCAGAAACTCTCTCCAGAGGGTTACACAAACAACAGCCCTTCACAGACCCATTATCACTCCTCCTGCCTGGTGATAAGCAGAAAGGCTCTGATCTCCAAACCCTTGGCCTGCAGAGAGAGCAGACATCAGATAGAACATAGCCTCTGTTGAACAGTAGTTCTCAGCACATGGCTTGCCATGTGGCTCCAGGGATTGGTTGTGAGGCTGTGCTGATTTTTACACTGTGAGAGGGAATCCACAACAGCACTTTAGCAGCACGGCGCTGGCTACAGGTTGTCAGTCAGACTCCACAACTTCTGCTTCAGAAAGCACGTTAAAACTGCCTTGCTAGTATAGACTGGTGATTATAATTTTTTTTTTTTTAAAGATGGTAGCGGCAAGAAAGCTGTATCGGTGCAGTCAGAGATAGTGGAGAGTAGAGATTCACATTTAGCCAAGTGCAGCGTTTGTGATTAGAATGACAAGTGGGCTGTAGAGGAGTGTGTGTGTGTGTATGGTCAGGCTGTTTCCATCCACACAACGTACAGTTATAAACAGGGGTGTGCCGATCTCGTCAAACTACTATTCGTCTCCGTCACACTTGATACTCATAATAGGATTCACTCATGATCGGAAAACCCAGAAGTGTGCTTTAAATGCCTGTAAAGCCTATATCTCAAGTGCACATTACTGCACTATCACTCAGAACGCATCTCAGAGCGTTTCCACTATTTACCACAGCCACCGAGTAAAAATGGGCTATATAGAAAATTAAAATATATATAATAATTTAAGGTTAGGGTTAAGCACAAGGTTAGCAGTGTGGTTAGGTTTAGGGTTAGGTATAAAATCTGATTTTAAGAAGATACATTGTAGAAATAGGCAGGGTTTATGACTTTGTGGCTGTGGTAAATAGTGATGACCATCTCAGAGTACAAAGAACAAGAACGACATATGAAAATGCGCATGATTCACTTACTTAGTTCTGTTCATATATCAATGAAATAGGCTAATAAATACCCTGATGCATGTCTAGCTATTGCTGCCTGCATTTATTCCAGACACAGATTTAGCCTGTGCCATAGCATTTGTACAATCGAAATAAACTATCTGACTTTTCACCCCCCAATTTTTTTTTTTAAGTCCCCCTCATCAATCTAAATACAATACCCCATAATCACAAAGCAAAAACAGCTTTTTAAGACATTTTTGCATATTTATTAAAAATAAATAGTATTCAGACCCTTTACTCAGTATTTTGTTAAAGCACCTTTGGCAGCGATTACAACCTTGAGTCTTCTTGCGTATAACACGACAAGCTTGGCACTATAAGGACAAGGCGAGACCCAGATTCAGACACAGGAGGCAGATGGTTTGAGTCTTTGATATGTATTATTCAATCCAAAAGGGATAGGCAAGAGAATGGTCGTGGACAGACAAAAGGTCAAACCAGTTCAGAGTCCAGTCCAGGAGGTACAGAGTGGCAGACAGGCTTGTGGTCAAGGCAGGCAGAATGGCCAGGCAGGCGGGTACGGAGTCCAGAAAACAGGCAAAGGTCAAAACCGGGAGGACTAGTAATAGAGAATAGAAGCAGGAGTATGGGAAAAAACACTGCTTGACTTGAAAGACATACAAGACGAACTGGCACAGAGAGACAGGAAACACAGGGATAAATACACCAGGGAAAATAAGCGACACCTGGAGGGGGTGGAGACAATCATAAGAACAGGTGAAACAGATCAGGGTGTGACAGGCACACCTGTATTTGGGGAGTTTCTCCCATTCTTCTCTGCAGATCCTTTCAAGCTCTGTCAGGTTGGATGGGGAGTGTCTCCTGTGTTGTCTTGGCTGTGTGCTTAGGGTCATTGTCTTGTTAGAAGGTGAACCTTCGCCCCAGTCTGAGGTCCTGAGTTCCCAGGTTTTCATCAAAGATCTCTCTGTACTTTGCTCCATTCATCTTTTCCTCGATCCTGACTAGTCTCACAGTCCCTGCAGCTGAAAAACATCCCCACAGCATGAAGCTGCCACCACCATGCTTCACCGTAGGGATGATGCCAGGCTTCCTCCAGACGTGACGCTTGGCATTCAGGCCAAATAGTTGAATCTTGGTTTCATCAGACCAGCGAATCTTGTTTCTCATGGTCTGAGTCCTTTATGTGCCTTTTGGCAAACTCCAAGTGGGCTGTCATGTGCCTATTACTGGCCACTCTACCATAAAGGCCTGATTGGTGGAGTGCTGCAGAGATGGTTGTCCTTCTGGAAGGTTCTCCCATCTCCACAGAGGAACTCTGGAGCTCTGCCAGAGTGACCATCGGGTTCTTGGTCACCTCCCTGATCAAGGCCCTTCTCCCCCTTTTGCTTAGTTTGCCCAGGCGGAGAGCTCAAGAAAGAGTCTTGGTGGTTCCAAACTTCTTCCATTTAAGAATGATGTTGGCCACTGTGTTCTTGTGGACCTTCAATACTGCAGAAATGTTTTGGTACACTTCCCCATATCTGTGCTTTGACACAATACTGTCTCGGAGCTCTACGGACAATTCCTTCGACCTCATGGCTTGGTTTTTGCTCTGCCATGATCTGTCAACTGTGGGACCTTTTATATAGACATGTGTGCCTTTCTAAATCATGCCCAATCAATTGATTTTACCACAGGTAGACTCCAATCAAGTTGTAGAAACATCTCAAGGATGATCAATGGAAACAGGATGCACCTGAGCTTAATTTCACGTCTCATAGCAAAGGGTCTGAATACTTACATAAATACGCAATTTCCCTTTTTTTCTTTGTATTTATTTTTTTTTAAACTGTTTTTTCTATGCTATTACGGGGTATTGTGTGCAGATTGCTGCGATTTCTTTTTCTTTATTATTATATATAATTTTAATCCATTTTACAATAAGGCTGTAACGTCACAAAATGTGGAAAACGTGAAGGGGTCTGAATACTTTCCGAATGCACTGTATGTGCGTAAAGCGCACACTGGACACGAGTTGTGACGTTTAAACTAATTTGGAATTGTGAACGTTTAGAAAAAATTCCTAACCACAATGCAGTTATCACAAAACTACCACTAACAGGTCCGGATCATAATAATCATAAAGGCAAACATTTAAATTAAACAAATACCTAATGCAACAATGCTGTAACTAGGAGGAGATATGCATCTTTCAAATGATTTGCCAAGGATATAAAGTGCACCGCACGTCGTTATCGGCTGCCATAGTTGGAAAAATGGCAGAGTGAAACAAGAAAGCGAAAGCAGCGAAGTCTTGAATAGCAATACTTCGAGAAGTTAAATGAGAAGGTGATGAAATTCAAACTTTGCGAGGTGCAATTGGGCTACAGTGGCAGTACAGATGTAATGCTGAAAGGGAGGCACCGTGAGACCCAACCCATTGCTGGCAGCAGTGTCATAAGGGACAGAGTGAGAAAATCCCAGTGCTGATTACAGAAATGATTGCAGTTGATATGCAGCCATTGTCAATGGTAGAGGATGTCGTGACAGTTCTGATGGATCAATTTTACAATGATTGCTCTGCAATTACAAAGCGCAATCTCTCAAACGCCATATGTGGCGTTAACAACAGATTGTTGGACGTCTATGAACACGCTGTCATATATCACCGCAACGAGCCATCACATTAATGAGAAGTGGGACATGAAGTTCCATGTTATTACCACTGAGAACAAGGAGAGGCACACAACAGAGAACCTAAAACGGTATTAATACCATCGTTGCCCAGTGGGTGGGGGACAGCAGTAAGGTAGGTAGCCAGCCAGGATCATGTGGATTAAACTGCATTGCCCCCTACCGGTCATACACAGGACCATATCTGAATTGTAAATTCCCGTCATTTTATGTTATTCATATCCACCACTCTTGACAACTGTGTTTCTGAACGTGCGGAAATAATTGTGCGTTCTGATACCTGGCCCAGACCGGTTTCAGGGACCTCGGCAACCAGTAACTTGCCCCCATTGACCAAGCCACTTGGGGGTACTGTTGCCACAGTAAATGCTTGGGGAGGAGGGCCCCGAGCCAAACAACCTTTTTGACGAAAAAGGCTCATCCAAATACATCCGCCTGTCCCTCTCAGGAATCCAGAGAACCGACACGTTTATTTGGAAGCACTGTGCTAGGATTAGCCCTTGTTAGTCTCTGGAGTGAAATAACTCGCCACTCATCTGTAAAAACTTTAAACAGGGGTAAGCGACACTTCACCGCTGCAGGGACAGGAGATAAATACCTTCATCCAAACCTGGAGGAACTCTGCTTTGGGAGAGAAAACGCCATTAAAGGCACGTTTACCACCAAATCCAAAGATGACTGATGTCAACAGATTCTCACTTTGAAAATACTCCAGAGCATATCAGGAATAGTGCATAATCTCTGCCAGCGAAACCAGCATGAGCCTAACTCGGCTGGTTAGTCTTTTTGAACTGACTCTTACCACTGGCCATCTTACTCAAACAAGGAAGCACTGGCTACGAAATCAAATCAAATCTAAGTTTATTTGTCACGTGCGCCGAATACAACAGGTGTAGACCTTACAGTGAAATGGTTACTTACAGGCTCTAACCAATAGTGCGAAAAAAAGGTATGTGTGTGTAGGTAAGTAAAGAAATAAAACAACAGTAAAAAGACATTTGAAAATAACAGTAGCAAGGTTATATACAGACACCGGTTAGTCAGGCTTATTGAGGTAAGGTATGGTTAAAGTGACTATGCATATATGATGAACAGAGAGTAGCAGTAGCGTAAAAAGAGGGGTTGGCGGGTGGTGGGACACAATGCAGATTGCCTGGTTCGCCAATGTGCGGGAGCACTGGTTGCTCGGGCAAATTGAGGTAGTATGTACATGAATGTATAGTTAAAGTGACTATGCATATAAGATAAACAGATGGTAGCAGCAGCGTAAAAGAGGGGTTGGGGCGGGCACACAATGCAAATAGTCCGGGTAACCATTTGGTTACCTGTTCAGGAGTCTTATGACTTGGGGTTAAAAACTGTTGAGAAGCCTTTTTGTCCTGGACTTGGCAGTCCGGTATCGCTTGCCATGTGGTAGTAGAGAGAACAGTCTATGACTGGGGTGGCTGGGGTCTTTGACAATTTTTAGGGCCTTCCTCTGACACCGCCTGGTGTAAAGGTCCTGGATGGCAGGCAGCTTCGCACTACCCTCTGAAGTGCCTTGCGGTCAGAGGCCGAGCAATTGCCGTACCTGGCAGTGATGCAACCGGCCAGGATGCTCTCGATGTTGCAGCTGTAGAACCTTTTGAGGATCTCAGGACCCATGCCAAATCTTTTTAGTTTCCTGAGGGGGAATAGGCTTTGTTATGCCCTCTTCACAACTGTCTTGGTGTGTTTGGACCATTCTAGTTTGTTGTTGATGTGGACACCAAGGAACTTTAAGCTCTCAACCTGCTCCACTACAGCCCCATCGATGAGAATGGGGGCGTGCTCGGTGCTCCTTTTCCTGTAGTCCACAATCATCTCCTTAGTCTTGGTTACGTTGAGGGGAGGTTGTTATTCTGGCACCACCTGGCCAGGTCTCTGACCTCCTCCTTATAGGCTGTCTTGTTGTTGTCGGTGATCAGGCCTACCACTGTTGTGTCGTCTGCAAACTTAATGATGGTGTTGGAGTCGTGCCTGGCCATGCAATCTTGGGTGAACAGGGAGTACAGGAGGGGACTGAGCACGCACCCCTGGGGAGCTCCAGTGTTGAGGATCAGCGTGGCAGATGTGTTGCTAACTACCCTCACCACCTGGGGGTGGACCGTCAGGAAGTCCAGGAATCCGTTGCAGAGGGAGGTGTTTAGTCCCAGGTTCCTTAGCTTAGTGATGAGCTTTGAGGGTACTATGGTGTTGAATGCTGAGCTGTAGTCAATGAATAGCATTCTCACATAGGTGTTCCTTTTGTCCAGGTGGGAAAGGGCAGTATGGAGTGCAATGGAGATTGCATGATCTGTGGCCCTGTTTGGGCGGTATGCAAATTGAGTGGGTCTAGGGTTTCTGGGATAATGGCGTTGATGTGAGCCATTACCAGCCTTTCAAAGCACTTCATGGCTACAGACATGAGTACTACGGGTCTGTAGTCATTTCGACAGGTTGCCTTTGTGTTCTTGGGCACAGGGACTATGGTGGTCTGCTTGAAACATGTTGGTATTACAGACTCAATCAGGGACATGTTGAAAATGTCAGTGAAGACACCTGCCAGTTGGTCAGCACATGCCCGGAGCACACGTCCTGGTAATCCGTCTGGCCCCGCAGCCTTGTGTATGCTGACCTGTTTAAAGGTCTTACTCACGTCGGCTACGGAGAGCGTGATCACACAGTCGTCCCGAACAGCTGATGCTCTCATGCATGCCTCAGTGTTGCTCGCCTCGAAGCGAGCATAGAAGTGACTTAGCTCGTCTGGTAGGCTCGTGTCACTGGGCAGCTAGCGGCTGTGCTTCCCTTTGTAGTCTGTAATAGTTTGCAAGCCCTGCCACATCCGACGAGCGTCGGAGCCGATATAGTATGATTAAATTTTAGCCCTGTATTGACACTTTGCCTGTTTGATGGTTCGTCGCAGGGCATAGCGGGATTTCTTGTAAGCTTCCGGGTTAGAGTCCCGCACCTTGAAAGCGGCAGCTCTACCCTTTAGTTCAGTGCGAATATTGCCTGTAATCCATGGCTTCTGGTTGGGGTATGTACGTACAGTCACTGTGGGGACGACGTCCTCGATCTACTTATTGATAAAGCCAGTGACTGATGTGGTGTATTCCTCAATATCATCGGAAGAATCCCGGAACATGTTCCAGTCTGTGATAGCAAAACAGTCCTGTAGTTTAGCATCTGCTTCATCTGACCACTTTTTTATAGACTGAGTCACTGGTGCTTCCTGCTTTAATTTTTGCTTGTAAGCAGGAATCAGGAGGATAGAGTTGTGGTCGGATTTACCAAATGGAGGGCGAGGGAGAGCTTTGTACGCGTCTCTGTGTGTGGAGTACAGGTGATCTAGAATTTTTTCCCCTCTGGTTTCACATCTAACATGTTGATAGAGATTTGGTAGAACTGATTTAAGTTTCCCTGCATTAAAGTCTCCGGCCACTAGGAGCGCCGCCTCTGGGTGAGTGGTTTACTGTTTGCTTATTTCCTTATACAGCTGACTGAGTGCGGTCTTAGTGCTAGCATCTGTTTGTGGTGGTAAATAAACAGCTACGAAAGGTATAGCTGAGAACTCTCTAGGCAAGTAGTGTGGCCTGCAATTTATCACAATATACTCTACTTCAGGCGAGCAAAATCTAGAGACTTCCTTAGATTTCGTGCACCAGCTGTTGTTTACAAATATGCACAGACCGCCTCCCCCCCTCGTCCCTCGTCTAACCGGAGTGTGCAGTTCTATCCTGCCGGTGCTGCGTATATCCCGCTAGCTGAATATCCATGTCGTCATTCAGCCACGATTCCGTGAAACATAGTATATTACAGTTTTTGATGTCCCGTTGGTAGGATATTCGTGATCGTACCTAGTCTAATTTATTGTCCAATGATTGCACGTTGGCAAGTAGAATTGACGGTAACGGCAGCTTTCCTACTCGCCTTCTGCGGGTCCTGACGAGGCATCCGGCTCTTCGTCCTCTGTACCTGCGTCGCTTCTTCTTGTGAATAACTGGGATGTCGGCCTTGTCGGGTGTTTGGAGAATGTCCTGTGAGTCTTGGTTGTTTTTGAAAAAATCTTTGTCTAATCCGAGGTGAGTGATCGCTGTCCTGATATCCAGAAGCTCTTTTCTGCGGTAAGATACGGTTGCAGAAACATTATGTACATCGTGAAAAAAACATAATAGCACAATTGGTTGGGCACCTGTAAAACTGCTGCCTTTTCTTCCGGCGCCATTTTCATCAGCACAAGCAGAGCAGAAAGTAGTTAGCTTTTAGCAAACACAAAAACCGATACCAAGACCCAAGACTCGCAACATCTAGGGGGACAAGTACTTTCTCACCACTAACAGACACCTAAATTGGAGCCGAATTTCGTAGCCTTCAAGTGCTTGAAAAGTTTGTAAATTGCGTGACACGTTATTCCTTCAGGCTCGCTGAAGAGCAAAGAATTTAGGAAATGGATGCAGGCCCCGGTATTATAGCCAGGAAGGTGGGGCTTCCGAGGGCGAGCTCGGCATCCATTGGCCCGTTGGGCGTGATTTCAGTTTGCTTCGTGTGAATAGGATTGGTAGTTGACTCCTCATAGTATGTTATACCGAGTGACAGACTGAAAGGGCACTGTCCTTTGTCTGGAGAGGGAGCAGCTGCCTCACAGGGAGACCATGCCCTCTATTCCCCATTCACTTAACATTCACAGAGCTCACCTAATCATCTTATTACATTTTTTTACCATATTACAATGTTCCCAGGTTAACTCATATTATTTATTAATAATATATATAGATTAAAATACATTAATTTAGTCCTAATCTATGGATTTCACATGACTGGGAATACAGATATGCATCTATTAGTCACAGATACCTAACAAAAAAAGGTAGGGGCGTGGGTCAGAAAACCAGTCAGTATCTGGTGTGAACACCATTTGCCTAATGCAGCGCAACAAGGCTCCTTCGCATAGAGTTGATCAGGCTGTTGATTGTGGCCTGTGGAATGTTGTCCACTCCTCCAGTGGTTGCTGGAAATTGGCAGGAACTGAAACACGCTGTCGTACACGTCGATCCAGAGCATCCCAAACATGCGCAATGGCTGACATGTCTGGTAAATATGCAGGCCATGGAAGAACTTGGACATTTTCAGATTCCAGGAATCGTGTACAGATCCTTGCGACATGGGGCTGTGTATTATCATGCTGAAACATGAGGTGATGGCCGCTGTTGGGCCTCAGGATATCATTTCCGCTGTATCTCTGTGCATTCAAATTGCAATTGATAAAATGCAATTGTGTTAATAGTCTGTACCTTATGCCTGCCAATACCATAACCCCACCGCCACCATGGGACACTCTGTTCACTCTGGTTAGGGGAGGGTTTGGCCGGCAGGGATATCCTTGTCTCATTGCGCACTAGCGACACCTGTGGCGGGCCGGGCGCAGTGCATGCTGACATGGCAGCCAGGTGTACGGTGTTTCCTCCGACACATTGGTGCTTCTGGGTTGGATGGGCATTGTGTCAAGAAGCAGTGCAGCTTGGTTGGGTTGTGTTTCGGGGGACACATGGCTCTCCACCGTCGCCTCTCCCGAGTCCGTACGGGAGTTACAGCGATGAGACAAGACTGTAACTACTACCAATTGGATACCACGGAAAAAGTTTTTTTTTTTTTTTTTAATAAAAAATAAATGACACCATTTCAATTCAATGTGTTTAATGCAGGCCTGAATCACTTCACTGAATTGTTCCCTGAACAACAGATAGATGGCAGTTGAACAGAAAGGCCGAAATAGAACGCAACAACTCACCTACAGCGACCGACACATATCTATATGCTACTAGCTCATTTTGCAGTCTGGTCGACATGGATCGATTTATTGTAAAAAAAATAAACGTAAATCTATTGACAATGAAAATGAGGGGGAAGAGCTGGAGAACAACGTGACAGCTATGAACGAACAATCACCAGATAACCAGGAAGATGGACGCGGGGAAATGCAGCTAGCTAACGTGGCTCCAGTGGCTAAGAGAAGGATACAGTCGATTCAAGAAGAACACAAAGTTCCAAGAGAAATGGAAAGACAAGTATTTTTTTGTACTGCATGATGGGACTAGCTCACTTTGTCTTATTATACAAGTCAGTCAATTGTTTTAAACAAGCACATTTAGAGCGACATTTCCAGTCACACCATGCCTACTTTGCTTCGTGGCGGATATGTTTTGTCAATCTCAGAAACAACAAAATAGCGCAGCTCAAAAAACAACAACAAATGATGGACAGATCTTGCACCGTGGCAGAGAAAATGACAAAAGGCAACATATGAGATTGCTTGGATACTCGCAAGAAACAAGAAGGCCTTCACAGACGTGGAGATTGTAAAATAATGTTTTTTGGCCTCAGCCGAAATATTGTATGCTGATTTCACAAACAAGAAAGCTATTTTAAAGCAAATTAAGGGACTGCAACTCTCAGACTCGACCATAACAAGACGCATAGAAGACATGGGTAAGCAACTGATTACTGACATATCCGTGGCGCCGTGTTTTAGTATGGCGCTTGACGAAAGCACTGATGTAAGAGACATTGCCCAATTATGTTTGGTTTTGCTTTCCTCAAAACGAGTCGTTCATAGGGGGACTTTTATGTTTACTGCCCCTTCAGGGACAAACACAAGGAGAGGATATTCTGAAAACCCTTGTTACATTTTCTGCTGATAATAATATTGACTGGTCAAATGTGGCATCTGTGTGCACTGACTGCGCCCCAAACATGTGAGAAAAGGAGAAGGGACTCAACAATGAACATTGAAACAAAAACAGAGAAACAGACTGACCAATGCACACCTGGATTGTCTCACAAGGATAGCAACAACAGACTATACATTTAGAATGAATTCAGTCAAGGAGCAGAAGGGACATTTTCACTCATCCAACTACTGAGGTAACCCTTATTATGGGTCTTATACATGTGATGGAGCCTATTTGATGTGTGTATGTATATATTTGTGATGTACTGTACAACAAATCAATTGCATGTGCTCTATTGCTCTGAATTTGCTCTCAATTGACAATTGATAATATTGGAAGAAAAAGTACAACAAATTAAATGACTGAATGACTGTCTCAACCCAAAGTGTCCCCCTTACAAAAAAATTGTGAGTAACACTGGGTTTGGAGAACATTTTCTAAACGCTAACCTACTAGTTAGCGTTAAACACTGACCTATAATGAGTTTCACAGCCTTTATCAGAAACGTGTTAAATGTTGAACTAACATTAGATAAAGGCATACATGTCATGTGGGTGGCTTTGACCAGAGTGAAGATGAGGGCACGGTTGAGCTCCTCATATTCAGCTGACAGCAATGTTTTGGGGTCACTAAGGAAGCGGGTGAACTGAGGCTGAACCTCTGAACTCCCCAACACTATGATCAACCTCAGGGCTTTGCTCTCAACACTGAGGACACAGAAACAGACAAAAAGGTTACTTTTATAGAAAAGCTAGTAGTTATATAAAAGCGTATTTGCAAAGCGCTGACCCATTCCGGTGTTTCTAAGGAATGTTATTACCTAATTACTTCAATAGCACATCATTGACCTTCTCATTTTAATACACTGCTGTATAACACCTTGGCTTGCACTGACTTGACCTCAGAGGTACTAAATCCTTCCCAGTCTGAAGTATCTGTCAGCATTATTGTAATGAGTCAGAGAAAAACTACTGGCCCTTACAAAGCTGGTCAAAAAACTCCTGGCCCTACAAATAGGGGCTGACTGTGCCTGATCCTGTGGTTACTGACCAAAGGAGAAGCTGGCTCTGGTTGGTCTGGGGCACTGCGGCCAGCGAGTGCAGGTGGCTGAGCAGCTGGACGCGGTCGTGGGGCTAGATGTAGTGCATATGGTAGCTGAACTTCTCCAGCAGAGTGTGAAGGATGCCCCAGGCGTGGGACCTGAACACGTTAGGCAGGGGCTGGCCCTTGTAAAACAGGACATCATGTTGTTATAGTTAGAACATTATATTGAGCCATCTGTTATTCATACAGTGCCTTCAGAAAGTATTCATACCCCTTGACTTCTTCCCCCCAAAAATGTGTTACAGCCTAAATTCTAAACGGATTCAAAAAATAAAAAATTCGTACACATCTACACAAAATACCTCATAATAACAAAGTGAAAACTTGTTTTTAGACATTTTTGCTAATTTATTGAAAATTAAATACAGAAATGTCTAATTTACATAAGCATTCACACCCCTGAGTCAATACATGTCAGAATCACCTTTGGCAGTGATTACAGCTGTGAGTCTTGATGGGTAAGTCTTGAACTAGATTGTTGGTTATGGGCTCATAAGTATTTCACGGTAAGATCTACACCTGTTGTATTCAGTGCATTTGACAAATAACATTTGATTTGAGTCTAAGAGCTTTGCACACGTATTGTACATTTATTATTTTTCTAATTCTTCAAGCTTTGTCAAGTTGGTTGTTGATCTTTGCTAGACAGCCATTTTCAAGTAATTAGGCCACTCAGGAACATTCAATGTTGTTTTGGCAAGCAACTCCAGTGTATATTTGGTCTTGTGTTTTAGATTGTCCTGCTGAAAGGTGATTTTGTCTCCAAGTGCCTGTTGGAAAGTAGACTCCCAGGTTTCCTCTAGGATTTTGCCTGTGCTCAGCTCTATTCTGTTTCTTTTTATTTAAAAAACTCCCTATTCCTTGCCGATGACAAGCATACCCATAACATGATGCAGCCACAACCATGCTTGAAAATTTGAAGAGTGGTACTCAGTGATGTGTGTTCTTGGATTTGCCCCAAACAAAACATTTTTATTTAACTTTAATTTATTTGCCACATTTTTAAAGTTTTACTTTCGTGACTTGTAACAGGATGCATGTTTTGGAATATTTATATTCTGTACATGCTTATTTCTTTACACTCTGTCATTTAAGTTAGGATTGTGGAGTAACTACAATGTTGTTGCTCCACCCTCAGGTATCTCCTATCACAGCCATTAGACTCTAACTGTTTTAAAGTCACCATTGGCCTCATGGTGAAATCCCTGAGCGGTTTCCTTCCTCTCCGGCAAATTAGTTATGAAGGATGCCTGTATCTTTCTAGTGACTGGGTGTATTGATACTCTATCCAAAGTGTAATTAATAACTTCACCATGCTCAAAGGGATAATCGATGTCTGCTTTTATGTCTACCAATAGGAATCATTCTTTGCGAGACATTGGAAGACCTCCCTGGTCTTCGTGGTTGAATCTGTGTTTGAAATTCACTGCTCGACTGAGGGACCTTACAGATAATTGTATGTGTGGGGTAGAGAGATGAAGTAGTCATTCAAAAATCATGTTAAACACTAATTGCACACAGAGTGATGGGACTTGTTAAGCACATTTTTACTCCTGAACTAATTTAGGCTTGCCATAAAGAACATACTTTGGTGCGCAGGATTGTGTCGAGGCACAGATCTGGGGAAGGGTAGCAAAAACTTTCTGCAGCATTGACGATCCCCAAGAACACAGTGGCTTCCATCATTCTTAAATGGAAAAAAGTTTGGAATCAAAGACTCTTCCTAGAGCTGGCCCCCAGGCCAAACTGAGCAAACAAGGAAGAAGGGCCTTGGTCAGGGAGGTGACCAAGAACCCGATGGTCACTCTGACAGAGCTGTAGAGTTCCTCTGTAGAGATGGGAGAACCTTCCAGAAGGACAACCATCTCTGCAGCACTCCACCAATCTGGCCTTTATGGTAGAGTGGTCAGACAGAAGCCACTCCTCAGTAAAAGGCACATGACAGCCCGCTTGGAGTTTGCCAAAACGCACCTAAAGTACTGTCAGACTATGAGAAACAAGATTCTCTGGTTTGATGAAACCAAGATTGAACTATTTGGCCTGAATGTCAAGCGTCACGTCTGTTGGAATCATGGCACCATCCCTATGGTGAAGCATGGTGGTGGCAGCACCATGCTGTGGGGATGTTTTTCAGCGTCAGGGACTGTGAAACTAGTTAGGATCAAGGCAAAGATGAACAGAGAATAGTACAGAGAGATCTTTGATGAACCTGCTCCAGTGTACTCAAGACCTCGTACTTGGGCGAAGGTTCAACTTCCAAAAAGACAATGACCCTAAGCGCACAGCCAAGACATCAGTTTTTTTTAAACCTGTTTTTGCTTGTCATTATGGGGTATTGTGTGTGGATTGAGGAGGAAAAACAATAAGCCTGTAATGTAACAAAATGTAGAAAAAGTCAAGGAGTCTGAATACTTTCCAAATGCAGTGCTGTGAGAAAGTATTTGCCCCCTTACTGATTTGCTCTATGTTATCAGATCCTCAACCAAAACCTAATATTAGATAAAGGGAACCTGAGATAACGAAAATAAATGTATACTTAAATAAATAAATAAAATAAAAGTTATGCAACACCCAATTCCCCTGTGTGAAAAAGTAATTGCCCCCTTACACTCAATAACTAGTTGTGCCACATTCAGCTGCAATGACTGCAACCAAATGCTTACTGTAGTTGTTGATCAGTCTCTCACATCACTGCGGAGGAATTTTGGCCTACTCTTGCATGCAGAACTGCTTAAGCTCAGCAACATTTGTGGGTTTTCAAGCATGAACTGCTCTTTCAAGTCTTGCCACAATCTCAATTGGGGTTAGGTCTGGACTTTGACTAGGCCATTCCAAAACTTCAAATGTGTTGCTTTTTAACCATTTTCATGTAGATTTGATTGTGTGTTTTGGATCATTGTCTTGCTGCATGACCTAGCTGTGCTTCAGCTTCAGCTCATAAACGGATGGCCTGCCATTCTTCTGTAGAATTCTCTGATTCAGAGCAAAATTCATGGTTCCTTCTATTAAGACAAGTTTTCCAGGTCCTGAGGCAGCAAAGCGTCCCCAAACCATCATACTACCACCACCACGCTTGACCGTTGGTATGAGGTTTTTACTGTGGAATGTAGTGTTAGGTCCCATTATAACTGGTGAAAACCAATCTTCTCTAAAAAGTTGACGCAAGTTTGCCAAAAAGCACCTGGAAGACTCTTCGAAGAATGTTCTATGGACAGATGAGTCAAAGATGAGTTATTCAGTTTGTCATTCTTTTGTTTTGTATCTTAGGTTTGTGGTGAGGTAAATATTTCAGCTTTTATTTTCATTGTTTTGTTATTTTTTTCCTGTAAAGCAAATTGCATTGCATTCCATGTCTGAAATGTGCTGTATAAATGAAGCTTAATTTGATTTGCAACATAGCGGACCCAAATGTCCGCGCTAGATCTGACGCGACTTATTTTTTCTTTTTTTCTTGATATGCTACAGTGAAAGGCATGTTTGTTCTACATAATGTTTTATTTGAACGTTCCACAACGTTGTGCCCTGCTGAACACAGCCCAGGACTTACTGATGAATGCCTTGATGCCCAGGGACTCTATCTCCATGTAGACCAGCAGTCTGCTGTAGTTCTCCATCAGGACTGGGGCCAGGGCAATGCTGGAGGGCAATGCGTGGGCAAACTTGATCACCCGCGTGGCGATGCTGTTGATGAGGCTGGAGTGAAATTAGGGACATTTAGTCCGGTTTTATTTATTTATTGAGTATTTGCTTACCTTTTTTAATAGGCTTTGATCACTAAACTGTCAATACTGCATATGCAAGTGTTGGTATTTGCAGAAAACAGCTGAATGTTCGAGGCATTATTGGCTTAGAAATTGCAGATGGCTTTTTATTGTAAAATCAATAAGCACTGAATCCTCTGCAAAGCCGCCAGAGCATATTTTTCATGACTTAAAGAAGAGCCCACTCATCTCTGTAAAAATAGCTTTTAGGTTGAAATGGATATATGTTGTTTAAACTCATCACCACAACCACCTTCTATCCTCAGTTCTAAATGGCAACTAACAGCAGGGAAAATACAACCGTGATCAACAAGAGAGGGAGGAAGACGTCATGCTTCAACATGCTCATCTGTTTTTCGTGATGTAGCACAGAGAAATGTCATTTCATACACACTGGGCTACACTGAACAGATTGAGGTGAAATGACGACAACGTTTAAATGCTATGTTTAAATATAAACTCATTATTTAAACCTCATTCCGTTTTAAATAGGGCAGTATTAATGTGAATAAATTGACATGGCATGTCATTAAAAAAAACACGACAAAGATCCAAGTGACTATTTTTAAGGAGATTATTTTTTACCACAGCATTTCAAGCAGGGTATTTTTTAACTTAATTCAAAACATCATAGGACGCATCCTCAAGTCTTCCTGTAAGCCTCTCGTAGGCTGAGGATATTCCATTTTTACTTCAATAACCCCTATTAACAGCTCTAACTACACTGACCACAAATAAACGCAACATGCAACAATTTCAACAATTTTACTGAGTTACAGTTCATGTAAGGAAATCAGTGAATTGAAATGAATTCATTAGGCCCTAATCTATGGATTTCACATGACTGGGAATATAGATATTCATCTCAAAGGAGAAATGCTCACTAACGGGGATGTAAACAAATTTGTGGACAAAATTTGAGAGGAACACGCTTTTTGTGCGTATGGTACATTTCTGGGATATTTTATTTCAGCTCAAGAAACATGGGACCGACACTTTACATGTTGCATTTATATTTTTGTAAATGAAGTATGATGTTACGACGCCGAACTGCAGTCAGGTCAATACCCTGGTGAGGACAATGGTCACGCAGATGCGCTTCCCCGAGACGGTTTCTGAGTTTATGCAGAAATTCTTTGGTTGTGCAAACCGTTTCCTCAGCTGTCCGGGTGGCTGGTCTCAGACAATCCCGCAGGTGAAGAAGCCCGATGTGGAGGTACTGGACTGGCCTGGTTACACATGGTCTGCAGTTGAACCTACTGTCAAATTCTCTAAAACAACGTCGGAGGCGGCTTATGGAAACAGCTCTAGTGGACAATCCTGCAGTCAGCATGCCAATTGCACACTCCCTCAAAACTTGAGACATCTGTGGCATTGTATTGTGTGACAAAACTGCACATTTTAGTGTCCTTTTATTGTCCCCAGCACAAGGCGCACCTGTGTAAGGATCATGCTGTTTAATCAGGTTCTTGATATGCCACACCTGTCAGGTGGATGGATTATCTTAGCAAAGAAGAAAATCTCACTAACAAAGATGTAAACAAATTTGTGCACAACATTTTTGAGAAATATGCTTTTTGTGCATATGGAATATCTGTGGGATCTTCTATTTCAGCTCATGAAACATGGGACCAACACTTTACATGTTGCGTTTGTAACAGTTTAACTTTAGTCCGTCCCCTCGCCCCGACACGGGCGCGAACCAGGGACCCTCTGCACACATCAACAACAGTCACCCACTAAGCATCGTTACCCATCGCTCCACAAAAGCCGCGGCCGTTGCAGAGCAAGGGGAACCACTACTTCAGGGCCTCAAAGCGAGTGGCATCACCGATTGAAATGCTATTAGCGCGCAGCACCGTTAACTAACTAGCCATTTCACATCCGTTACACGTTTCTTTTTGTGCAGTGTAAATTAATCATTACTGTTTATGTTGCTGTATTATCCTGTGAGCAGAACAGTAGTAGTGGTTGTAGGGATAATGGACATATATGGTATCTGTATCTATCTCTATGGTAGGTATAGCTCACCTCATCCTGGCGTGGACAGTGAGAGAGTCCAGGGGATTCATGGGTAGTGGTGTGATGCGGTACAGTTAGTGCCAGGTAAGGTTATGCGCATGCTGCCGTTGCCATAGATAGTCTCCACCAGCATGTCCATGGGCAGAGTGAAGCACTCTGAGTTAGTGGAGTAGGCATCACACAGCAAGGCGATCTTATAAACCGTCATCCCCAGGGTCTTGTTCCTCAGGCTCTGCTGGAGAAACCTAAACACACAAGGACAGGTAGAGTTCAATATGAGGCAAGTCGTTTAAATGCAATTGAATCACAGATTTGAGATGTTGCTTTTATCTCAAACTCAAGGGATCAAAAATCATGCATCTGTGAGTTACACTGCACGTTGGTGACCACTGACCACTGTAATACTTTTAGACTGACTGCCTAAAGCCTTCTGCATGCTTCGGTTCAGCTGACGCCTACCGAACGAGTGTGCTCCCATACTCCCTTTAAAAAACTTTAGCTTGAAAAACAATAACAAAATGTGGCAATAGTACTGTTTGTCCATTGTGAGACGCCATAGCCAGCATACTTCCTCAAAATAGTCAGAATTAATCAAGAAATCTGTCATTCATTTTGACGTTTTGTCGATCTTAATCGCACAATTTTACATTAAAATGTTTGTTGCAGTATTCTCAAGTGAAAAATTGTGCATGAAAACGATTCATCTCTCGCTGAATGACAACACTTAATTGAAGAATCCATTCTGTTGACCAATCACCAGCGAAGGGGCGTAGACTTCGGCTACAGACTACCGACTTCGGGTTTTCTTGAGAATTTTTTTGGTGTGCACTAACACCCGGAAAAACCCTTGCCGAAGACCAAAATGTCACAAAATGTCATCATAATGTATGCATGAACTGTTCCGAACTGTTTCAGATGGGAAGCATGTGGACACCTTACATGTAATTGTATTCATCTGAGCTTCCTAGTAGACAGCATGACAGATAAGAGCTGGTATTAAGGGCCTATTGTTCTATAAGGTGGAGGAGACAGTCTCTTACTCATGGTGCAGCTTGAGGGAGTGGGAAATGCGGATCTGGCGTGGGTCGACTGGGGCTTGCTGATGTCCGGCACCGGGATGCACTGTAGTAATACACACATCACAATGTCTTTAGCAATCCCAATAAAACCTTAAATAAATCGTCTTCAATAAATCCTAAATTCATAACAATGTCTTGTAAACAAAGTAGACACCAAGTAAATAGCTTTAGAACCGGACTAGTATAATGCATTATTATCTCATTGAAACACGTTACTCATTCATTCACAATTTGCTGTATCATCATTGGTCAAAAGCTAATAAATAACCACTTAGCTCCGGGATAAGCTGTACGAGTCAACCATGAGTGTGTGTGTTAGTACACAGATTCAGTATTTGCATGCTAATGCAAGATTTGGCTGGGAGTTAATGGATGGAGATGGGGCTGCAGATGCCTTAATTGCGTCCCCTTGGATACGGCAGCTCCAGATGGAGTTAGGCTCAAAGTGGAGGATCCTGGTTCCTGCAGGGCTGCTCAGACAGATGGAGGAAACTGAAATAACAGGCCCTCTGAGCTCTGATGGCAGCACAGTCACTTCTTACTTGAGCTACCACACAGATACACAGGGGGCAATGCTACTGTATAGTCCTACTCCATGATCTCATGCTAACCTTTACACCGGTAGACATACACATACCAGGGGAGAATGACTGGCCCTTCTCATTGAAGCCACGGAAGTTCAAGGCCGACCGTGGTACTGCAGGCCTGGTTTGCAGAAAACAGGATCCCCCATTATTAGGAATGGAAAAATTGCAATCTTTGTGTCACCAAAATATTTTTTTCAAGAAAATAATTGATTCTAGATGTATGACCTTGAACCGATAATTGTATAAATCGCACACAGAACTGTATAGTTGTTCATGGCAGGACAATTTAGTTGTTCATGGCAGCCTGCAGTACCCCGGTCGGCCTTCAGCTTGAGTTACTCAATGAGAGGGGGCAGCACCGAGCTAGCCTGCAACGTCACTTCCTGGAGTAGCTCAAACTGCTATGTTATGTCTTCATGACACACCATCTTAATAATATTTTGCTTATTTTTTTGGTACTTTTTCTCCCCAATTGGAAGTTGCCATCGCTGCAACTCCCCACGGACTCGGAGAGGCGAAGGTCGAGAGCCTTGCGTCCCCCAAAACACAACCCTGCCATGTCACACTGCTTCTTGACACACTGCATGCTTAACGCAGAAGTCAGTCGCACCAATGTGATGGAGGAAACACCATCCAGCTGGCGACAGAAGTCAGCTTGCAGGCGCCCGGCCCGCCACAAGGAGTTGCTAGAGGACAAGGACATCCCGGCCGGCCAAACCCTCCCCTAACCCGGACGACGCTGGGACAATTGTGCGCCGCCTCATGGGTCTCCCGGTCACGGCCGGCTGTGACACTGGGATCGAACCAGGGTCTGTAGTGATGCCTTAGACCGCTGCACCACTCAGGAGGCTGCCATCTTAATCTTAACCAACTTTATTTGGCTTCAGTGCGCTATTGAGTCACATAGGAATGGATGTAGTCACGTGACCCATGGCTTTGTCCATTCATATATACAGTCATTGACACACACACACACCTCTTTCTCTGGGTAGAGCAGGTCGAACAGCTTCATGACAGGGAGGAAGTCTGCCTGAGCGTTCTTCTGGGTGCTGCCAGAGATTAACTGGAGGCGGAATCATATCAGGTGGTCTCTGCCTTTGATCAGGCCTCGGCCGTCCAGCTGAGGAGCAACACACACAAGACAGAAATTTTAGACACGGTCTGTCTTACGGTCTCTGTCTCACACACTAACTGTGTGGAACAGAAGTGCTTATTCATCCGCTAATGGTAAAAATGAAGTAAGAACAAGTGTTAAAGATAATAGGACAATTGACTGTGTCCACATCTATAAGTGTTTCTGTTCCAATCAACACCATCCCACCTTCTGGTGAAACAAGAGCACCATGTGTGGGAAGCTGCGAACTGGAAGAGCACAAAGAAAATAAGCTGGCTGGAGATGTGCTGCCACAGGAGCTGGCTGGAGAGGTGCTGCCACAGGAGCTGGCTGGAGAGGTGCTGCCACAGGAGCTGGCTGGAGAGGTGCTGCCACAGGAGCTGGAGCTGGCTGGTGCTGCCGTCGTAGAACTGCTCCTACGTCTCAGAGCGCTCCATGGCGTACAACACCAGGTACACCAGCTGGTCCTCGATTACCAGATGTGAGGGGGGAGGGCTAAGATAAAGCGATGTCAGAAGGGGGGGTGTAAAATTCAGTAAATGTCGATACAGGGAATTGGCTTGACTTTGGGTGGGGGTGGGGGGGGGGGTCCAACACTGTCCTGCACTTCACCAAAACAAGTGAGATCAGCCAATAGTGGATTCAGAAATATAGTTCATTTAAAAAAAGGTGGCACTTGACTGGCCTCATTGACTGCTTCATTCTAGTTCCCTTCCCTCTCACCCCAAAAACTGTCTCACACCAACATCACTAAAGTCACTTGGCTCAAATGGGAGTCTCAGAAAAGTTGGTTACAACAGAACACACACACAAAAAACAGAGCATGACATGAAAACTACACCACTGCAAAAGAAAGCCCTGATCCCAGAGAAGCTGGACTATATCACCAGATTGGTCACTTTTGCAATCAAATAATTGCCAAAGTAATTAATATGCATGTACATATATTTTTAATACATTTGCAAAAATGTCTAAACCTGTTTGATGTGTAGGCAATTTGCAGACTATTCAGATTAGAATGGCAACTGTTGAAACCATACAATTTGTGAATGAAATGAACTACAACTTCCGTTTAAGAACACAAGTTTGGTCAAATAAAAACTGAATACAAACGTTGTATTGTCACATATACCAGATGGGTGCAGTGAAATGTGATGTTTTACTGGGTCAGTCATAGTATTACTGTGCTGTATCCGTGGAGCAAATTAGGGTTAAGTGCCTTGCTCAAGGGCAAATCAACAGATTTTTCACGGTGTCGGCTCGGGTATTCAAACCATAAATGTTTCGGTTACTGGTCTAACGGCTAGGCTACATGCCGCCCTACATCACCTTGAAGAGCATTTGGAGTTAACGGTTTGTTGCAAAACGAATCGGCGTAATGAATACACCCCAGGTGAGTTGACAAATCTATGGCGTGTTTTTCATTAGCCAAGGAGTAACTCAGACTATGGAACAGTGGTGGAAAAACTACCCAATTGTCATCCTTGGGTAAAAGTTAAGATACCTATATAGAAAATGACTAAAGTAAAAGTAAAAAAGAGTCACTCAGAAAAATACTACTTTAGTAAAAGTTTAAATCATTTGGTTTTAATACCAAAAGTAAATGTAATGGCAAAAATATACTCTGCGAGCGTCGTGCCTAAGAACAGCCCTTAACCGTGGTATATTGGCCATATACCACATCCCCGCGTGCTTTATTGCTTAAATATGCTCTGGAGCTGGGTTTCCATGAAATCGCCATGTTTCAACGATGAAAAGTAACATTACGAAATCAATCCAGAAATCGCAAAAGCACTTTGCTCCATTCACTGAGCATGGATTGCCTTTGGATGCAACCGCCACGGAGTTTCTAAACTGCACTGTCTTTGCTAAGGCAAAGATTTGTATAACAACTCTATAACTGTCATCATCTGTAGTTAATTATACAGTTAACCGGACGTTTGTACAGCCTTAAAAACAAACCGATGTGGCACAATCAAAAGTAAATTGTTCCACATCTGTAGAGTAATCTCATCTAATATAAAAAATACGATCTACGGTTCAATGAGATCAGTGACATATCTGAAATGAAAATATGAATGAGACCGCTACATTTAATGTCTCGTCCAGTTAAAATGAATTAAACGTACTTATTCATAATAATGTAAAACCTCGACATCAAGAGCTTCAAATCGAGTGGTGCCATTGGTGCTCTTTTGACAATCTGATAAATTATTCACATCAGTCAAACCAGTCTTCAATCAGGCAATCAAGTACATTAATGAATGCACTGCCGTCTCAATAATGTTGTGGGCCTGACAAACGGTTAATGTTATGGTGCCCTACAAAACTAAAGTTATTACAAACGTTTACACAGATCTTGTAGATTCTTCTGTAAAACATTTAATTATCATATAATAATTCACAGATGTTATCAAATAACCTGTGTTACCCAGTCAGAATAGACCAGTGCTTTAATTAGGCAATAATTGTGTGCTTTACAACCGGTGTGATGAGAACTCGAACCGGTGGAATACGACGATACAGAGCGCTTATTTCAAAGAGCGCTCTGTAAGTCACGCCCCAGTGGGCAGAGGTAGGCATGTTGGACTGGGACACGTTTCAATATGATAAGTATCTAATTTTACAATGCGTCCGCCTTGGTTCTGTGTAGCCTAGTTATGCTAATATATTTGAGACCAGTGTATGCATTGAATAATACATTCATAAATGGCAAAAAGGACAATCGAATAAAGAAATGAATCTCAAGAAACAAGTTTTTGAAGTGTCTTTGTTTTTAACTCATCAAATATATATATACAGACACTTCAAAAACTTGGTTATTATTTTACACATATTTATGTGCACATTTTCTGCTTGACTGTGGCACTCTTTACCTGAACTGTTAGGATTTTCTTGTGATCACAACTACTTATTTTGCTCAATAAAGATAGAATTCAATTGTTTTCTTTGAAAAGATGGGCCTGGCTGAGAAAAGTACATTCCTCTTTCTGTCTAAGTGTGGGGCTGTTTACCGCAATTTTCTGTATTATTTGGATAACAGAACAAAACAACTTATTTTACTCAACTCAAGATTGAATTAAATGGTATTTCTTTGAAAACATAGGCCTGGCTGAAATGAAAAATACATTAAGGGGATGGGACCCAAAGAGACAGAGACCGATTATCTGTCTGCATGTCTCTTTATTTACAATGCTGGCTGCCATGGTTAACACAAACGCAGGACAATGAATGCTAACGGAATTGAATCAGACAGGGTAACATAAACAGGCCTACAGTGACACATAGAGGTGAAACGTGTGTGTGTGTGTGTGTGTGTGTGTTAGTCAGATTATCCAGTGTCCACAGCAACACTTGATTGTTCTCTACCCCAGTGCATGTGGTGTGTACTATAGTCTTAGCCATTCTCTCACTAGCTCGTAACTTGTATTTTTCTCTGACTCTCGTTCCGGAGGGGCTGAGGCACTTGGACCGTGACTGAGGACACCCTGGCCTGACACCTGGACGTGCTTGGCCCAATCCCACCTGGCTCCCCTCTACATGCTTCCTGCTTGTTACTTTAAAGTCCATAATTAACTTATAGAGCTCTGGATCCAATGTCTTACCCACTACTGTAACAACTTGTGTCAATTATTTGCTTGTTTATATAACACACTTTTTTTTTTTACTAATGATTCAAAGGTGTGTGACCATTAACTTTGGCTGCATATCCATTTAACAATGGCGAAAAGTAGCTCAAGCCAATGCTTGGAAACTCATTAGGCGAGGAATGGATAATTGGTATGCAGCCATTGATTTTTAGGTGGCTTCATCAACAGATGGAATGTCTCCCAAATGGCACCATTTTCCCAATACACAGTGCACTAATTTTGACCAGGGCTCATAGGGCTCTGGTCAAAAGTAATGCATTATACAGGAAAAAGTAACAGGGTGTCCTTTGGGATGCTTTCTGCCTGTTGAGCACCACCCTGCCTACTGTAAACCATTTGTCCATCCCATTCCCCCAGTTAAGCAAAATAAAGGGAGAGGCGGTGACAATAATGTATGTTGTAAATTACTTTTCCTGTCAATTACTTTATTTCATAAACGTACCCTATTGTGTGTGTGACCTTTTTGAAGTTTTAATAAAACCTTTATTCAGCCAACAAATCCATATTTTCATTGATGGAGTATTCAACAGACTGAACAGTCATGTACCAATGAGATTAATTAGTTGTATTGCATTTGTGTCTGGTGTTGTTGCCATTCAGGCTCATCTAGCCTTGGTATGGAATACCTGATATCTAACAAAATACCTCAGTCATAGGAAATCATTAGGGAAAGAAGTCACACTTCCAGTTTTCAATACTCTTTATTTGACTGCTGTAATACAAAGATATAGGCCGTATAAAAGCATACATTCAAGACCCTAAAGTCGTCATGGTAACAGGCAGGTAGAGTGTGGCCAGCTTGGATTGGGCCAGGCATGTCGAGGTGTCAGGCCAGGGAGTCCTCAGTCACGGTCCCAGAGCCTCAGGCCCTCCGGAAGGGGAGACAGAGAAAAGATGAATGTTAGTGAGAGCATGCACTGGAGGTAGAGAATAATCAATAGTGTTGCTGTGGACCCTGGATAATCTAACTAGCACACACCTGTTCGACCTCGCTGTGATACTGTAAGCCTACTTATGTTACTTTTCTGAGTCAATTCAGGTAGCATTCAATGTCCTGCGTTTACGTTAACCATGGCAGCCAGCATGGTAAATAAAGAGATGTGCAGGAAGATAATCAGCCTGTGTGTCTGTGGATCCTTTCCCTTTAATGCATTTTTCATGTCAGCCAGGCCCATCTTTTCAAAGAAACAACATTTATTTAAATCTCTAGTTATGTAAAATAAGGTGTCTATTGTTTCAGTCCTTGTTTCATTTTCACTTCTTGTTACCTGGTAAATAACCAACAACCATGGATTACCTCAAGGACAATAAGGTGAGAAAACAGTTAATGTCAGCCAGGCCCATGTTGTCAAAGAAACACTGTTTATTTCAATCTCTAGTAAAATAGGTAGTTTTGTTCTGGTCACGAGATAATCCAGAAAATTGCTGTAAACGGCGCCACACTCAGGCAGAAAACTGAATCTTCTTTTCTCAGCCAGGCCAATTTTTTCTAAGAAAAATTGTATCTCTATTTGAGCCCAATAAGTAGTTTTGTTGTGATCACATGAACATCCTAACAATTCAGGTAGGCTAAAGAGCGCCACCGTCAAGTTGTAAAATCTGAATGTTCTATCAAAGTGTGAACAATTAGTTTCCCTGCCTGATATGGCTGCTACTTAGAAATACATGACATTCACTGCTATAAATACATCTCTGTGTGAAAAGGTGTCCTCTGATCTGTTTTGTCATAAACTCAATGTATTCCCGAACACTGCTGGTAACCAGATGTTCCCAATAATTGAAGTAGCCTAGTAAACAATGCCCCCCTCTGGTATGTTCTATTGCAAACTGTCTAGGACTCGTTGTTGTTTACCTGTTTACTACTCAAATACACTCAAAGATATTTGACTTGTTAGGTCAAAGACGAAATTAACTGCAGTGCATTGGTCTCAAATAGCCTATATTATCATAACTAGGCTACACAGAACCACGGCGACCCATACTTTCTATAGAACAAACTTCATGTCAGGATAGGCAACCGAAATAAATAATTAATGTATGTGTGTTATAGAGGAGGGAGTAAAATGTAGGCAAGCAATAACATTTCAGAACAACTACTAGTGGAATAAGACATGGGAGAGATGACTTTTGGCAAAGAGATTTATTTGTAAACTAATACACTTGAAACAAATAGCCAAACCAAAAACTGCAGACATTACTAGTGCCTTCCCCACAATCAAACCGGTCCACCATGCTTAGCTCTGCCCACTGGGGCGTGGCTTACGGAGCGCTATCTCACAATACCCGGCCAAATTTGTTCCGACATAAACAGATGCGTGTTCACTAAATTCCTCCATGCTTACTGTAAATAACTCCGCCCATTTCACGTGAGTATTGACTACTAGGCTACCTGACCAAGGTAATGTTAAGCAAATAGCAACATAAAAGACACTGAAGGAGATCCTCGAACTGAATAATTTACTGTAGCCGATTGGTTGAAATGTCCATGAGCTTAATATTATATATTTGTTTTACCAATGCTACGGGAAAGAATGGTCAAATATCTCTTGATTATTTATCTATGGACGGCAGGTAGGCTTCGTTTTCATTGGCTGCGTATCATAATCAGTAATTACAAGGAAAATGTTTACTATTGTGGTATGTAGTGCAGTTTACATCTTATCACATATTGAACTGGCAAGTTTAATTATGTGTTAATCTCAATATTTTGCTAATACAAAGTATTATTTTCCGTCAAGCTATAGAAATAGTTCAGCTGTCATTGTTCAGCTGTTTAGATAAATTTGTAAGAAACATGTTGTATATAATTTAAGATTCCCATTTTCCCATCAATAATAATAAAATAAAAAACTTTTACCCCCCCACACCCAGACATTTATGGCATAATGCTGTGCCATAAGGATACTAAAATATTTTCAGAACATTCATTAAGTGAAATATAGTAGAAACAAATATTCATAAAAAAATACAAGTTGGACATAAACTAGTAATTTTCACTGCCTCTCAAACCTGATTCTGGGGTCTATTCTTCTTTGCTGTCACTGTCCTTAAGCTCACTGTCCTCACTATCAGAGGGTATGATCCTAACTGCTCAATTGCTTGTCAATGTCAGTGGATGTGTTGGCAAAAACATTGACCAAGGCCATCTTTTAACATCATATAACATGTCTTTCATTACCCTGAAAAGTACCCTAACTACACAACGTTGCCCTGAGGCAACAAAATACAACTTTTTTGAATATATATAAAAACAAAATATGTTCAAAACCAATCAAATATGCTTCTTTAGAAATTCCTACACAAGGGGGGGGGGGGGGGGGGCAAAAAGGTGTTCTGTTGCCTTAGGGCAACGATGTGCAGTAGATGGATAAAAATGCATTTTAAGCATGCTTAACCAATGTAATCATTTTGTGTCATTTTAAGACTCGCCCAAACACACCTTCAGCTGTAGCCAACTGCAACACGTATGTGGGTGGCATTTACTTTGGTTTACTTTTGTTTTCACTCCCTCTACTGTATTTTCCACCAAACTTATATAGTATGTGCTATATCAAAAAAAAAATATAGTTACAGAGTTGAGTAGTGACATATGTAACACTTAATGCTATGTTGAGGCATTGATCACAACAAAAAGTATGTTGGCAAAGCTTACAGTAAAACAAACAAGCGTTTATGATGCAATTAATAGGGTTAATATGGTTAATATAATCATGAGAGGTCCTTGAAAGACCTGTTTAACTGAGCACGTGGTATTCTGAAACACACAGGAAACAAATGTGGTCTCGTGCCATCGGGAAAATAAGCGTTTCTTTGTGAGGGCTTATGAAATATCTTATCTCTCAACCTTAATCACATCAACATCCTGTTGTTGTTCTATACAATGTTTCTCTTCAACTAGAACTTTAAGATATTCTACATTATGTTAAGGAAAAAGGATGTAATTTCATTCTCTTAATAATCTTATTTAATTTTAGAATTGTTTACAGGGAGTGATGCTCTCTCAAGTTGACAATTCGTAATGCCCTTGGCAGTTGATCACCTACTTTCTGCTGTTTCTCCTTTCCTAGTTGTCTCACATGGGTCCAGTGTAGGATGTCCTGAAGGAGTTCATTTTAACTCTGTGAACCTGAGGAACATTGCAAAGTGGCATCCTGGGAAAGACACACCAAATGACACACATTACACAGTGGAGTATGCAATGTAAGGACACTTTTATACATTTCCATAATCTTGGTACCCAGAACCAAATCAGCTCCTCAATTTTGTCACGAGAGACTATTTCCATTAACTAGTTAAGCAATAAGGGCCGAGGGGGTGTGGTATATAGCCAATATACCACGGCTACGGGCTGTTCTTCTGTATGACACAACGTGGAGTGCCTGTATACAACCCTTAGCTGTGGTATATTGGCAATAAACAACAAACACGGAGGTGCCTTATTGCTATTATAAACTGGTTACCAATGTAATTAGAGCAGTACAAATAAATGTTTTGCCATACAAGTGGTATACGGTCTGATATGCCACAGCTTTCAGACAATCAGCATGCAGGGCTCGAACCACCCAGTTTATAATTGTAAATAAATACCCATGATCCATGGATTTAAGGACACATCTCATGATGTGTTTATTTGTTGTCTCCTAGTTATGGTGACAGAATGGATAGTGGGGCGACACATGTGCGCTGGAGGGTGAAGAAGCAATGCAGAGACATCCCTCAGACCTGGTGTGATCTATCCAATGAGACCACTGACCTGGATGAAGGCTACTTTGCCAGAGTCAAGGCTGTGGGCACAAACCTATCCTCCAAATGGGCATTCACGGAAAAGAGGTTTGACCCCAAAGCTGACAGTAAGTTGAGATCCTCTTCAAATATAATTTTCCTTATCTATGAATTAGGAGCGATAGCGAACCACTTCAAAATAAAATCCGAGAAGGATGTGAAATGTTTATCATCCCCAACAGCAACCTTTGGACCTCCACTTGTAACACTTGTGATGAAGGAGAATAGTGTTACTGTCAAGCTGAAGGGTCCAATGAGATGGAAGACTGGAAACATGACAAAAGAGTACTCCTTGTTGAAAATATACCCTCAGATGACATACAACCTCTCTGTGTACGACAACAGAAGCTGCAAAACGGTTGGTGTTATGTTGGTTACTGTAACATTGTGTAAATAATTAAATTACATAATATGTAGGACTCCCTATAGGGACTTTAATCAGTGCAAATTGCTGCATTAATATATTATAATAGACAATTCTATATTTTTATATCGTAATTATTTTATAATGCAGATTTTTACGAGTGTTAGTTCTATTTTGTGTATTTTAACTTTCTGTATTCATTTTGTCTTTTAGCATCACTTCACTGTGGAAAACAGATCCTTTGAATATGGGTTGCTTGCCTATGAAACCCAGTATTGTTTCTCTGCTAATTCCCAGGTCCTATCACTTCCTATACCTTGGCATGCATCTGAATGGCAGTGCCTAACAACCCCAAAGGGTAAAATAAGACTTGAGTTAATCCAATGACCTAGTGTGCAGTGTTTTTGAAAGGTTTTATTACATGCATGGATGTCTGTCAGGATAAACCTGCCCAACAGGTTTTGGTAAATCGCAAAAGCATTCCAAGAATTGTTCTCTCTACCGGTAAATGTGACAGGAGACTTTAGGTGTTTTTCCAGAGTGTATTTTCTCTTCCTGGTAGAGAAGGAGTTATGTTGAATTTGAAGGTGTGTGTGTTCTCAGCTGTAACCTATAGACCTTTCTCTTCCTATGATGGCTGTACACTGTATAGATCTCTTGTTTGATCTCTACCCTACCACTCTGTCTTTACAGATCCTTTCTACGACCAGCTGCTACTGATGCTGATGGGAGCCGTTGTACCATCAGTTATCTGCCTTTTCATGCTGATCCTGGCCGGATGCCTTGTCTACCACTCTGTTTGTGGTAATAAACAGAAAAGTCCCCCTTTCCTGGTAAGAATAATATGTGACTAATAGAAGCCTTTAACAATGGCTACGAAGTGCAATTTACTAAGATGTCACCCTTTTTGCTCTTTCAGGAAATATTGGACCTTCAGAACCCACCGCAGACTTTCTGTCCTGAGCATACTGTGACAGTGAATGTGGTACTGGTCAACATTGCCAAGCCCATGGAGTTGATGGCCATAAAGCCTAACAACATCCCTGCCCTGATCCACCAAACAGAGCAGGAGCTCGTACTACCCTCCTCTGCCCAGCAAGCCCCTGGCATAGAGCCTCCAAAGGAGGGATCATGCAAAGATGAGTTCGGTGAGGCCCAACCAGAGCCTCTAGACTACGGCTTCGTTGGAGCGGCCCCAGAGATGCCGGAAGTAAGGGAAAATGAGGCATCTGACAGTGAGAAAACCCTGCCCCTGCGTCTCAGCCAGGTCAACCCATACATAGCACAGAGATGTGCACCAGGTTCACAGGAGCCTGTGGAGAATGTTTTGACTGGGATCTGTTTAGACATGGACCCCAAGACAGGGCTCTTTAGAATGCCACTGCTGTCTGATATAAAGCTGGGGGTGGAGAGCACAAGTTACAAAGAGCCTGATCAGGTGGGTCCCTACGCACCACAGCACTTCTCTGTCAGAGAGACCACTGAGGTGGACCTGTGGGGAGACAAAACTGAAGAGCCCCAAAGTTACCCCTCAGACTACGGCTTCGTGGGAGCAGCCCCAAAGCAGCAGATGGTGACAACAAAGTACCAGACGCGGTCTAACAGAAGGGATAATCAGCCCCTGCTGCTAGCCCAGGTCAACCTGTACAGAAGCCAGAGGCAAGCTCTGTTTCCACAGGAGTCTGAGGAAGAGGATGGATTAGGTGGTGGTAACTGTGTTGACTGGAGCCCTACATCAGGGATCCTCCAGATGCCTTTGCTCTCCAAGCCTATTCCAGAAGTGGAGGTAGTGAGAAAGGACAGGGAGTCAGAGCAGTTGGAGATTCTACCCAGTGTGTTAGTGAGGCAATCCTCAGAGGAGAGTGAGGGTGAGAGTGACCTGACTAAACTACAGAATGTCTGGAGTCTACAGATCAACATGGAGGACTAACCTATTAGACAGTTAACCTATTGGACACTTAACCTGATAGACAGTTAACCTATTGGACACACATTATTACAGCAAAAAAGTTTGTTTACCGTATGTGGAAGAATAATTCAGATTGCTGTATGTACCAATTGATTCAGTTGCCAAATCAAATGAAGGACATATTTTTAACTAATCCAAAATGCTTTGTAAATGCTTCAGCAATGTGATTGTAGCTAACTTATTTTTGAGGAGGTTTTGTTTACTTTGTACCTTTTTATCCATCATTTTCTACTAACTTATCACGATTGATGTATTGCCAGATAGCTTTTTTGTGTACAATTGAATACAAAGTTTATATGAAGGAACATGCAATGCCACTTTACCTCATGATGATTAACAAGCAGGAGGAGTGTGGCTGTAAAGGTTTCTAACCACACACTAAACTTCAAAGCTTACTGTCAACCTGCAGAGAACAAAATGTCCTTTCCCTTTGACTATGAAGACAATGCAAATAAAGGATATATACAGTACCCGTCAAACTTTTGGACACACCTACTCATTCAAGGGTTTTTCTTTATTTTGACTATTTTCTACATTGTAGAAAAACAGTGAAGACATCAAAACTATGCAATAACACATAGGGAATCGTGTAGTAACCAAAAAATTGTTAATCAAGAAAAATTTTAGATTCTTCAAAGTAGCCACCCTTTGCCTTGATGACAGCTTTGCATTCTCTCAACCAGCTTCACCTGGAATGATTTTACAACAGTCTTGAAGGAGTTCCCACATATGCTGAGCACTTGTTGGCTGCTTTTCCTTAACTCTGCGGTCCAACTCATTCCAAACTATCTCAATTGGGTTGAGGTTGGGTGATTGTGGAGGCCAGGTCATCTGATGCAGCACTCCATCACTCTCCTTGGTCAAATAGCCCTTACACAGCCAGGAGGTGTGTTTTGGGTCATTGTTCTGTTGAAAAACAAATGATAGTCCCACTAAGCACAAACCAGATGGGATGGGCTATTGCGGCAGAATGCTGTGGTAGCTATGCTGGTTAAGTGTGCCTTGAATTCTAAATAAATCACAGACAGTGTCACCAGAAAAGCACCATCACACCTCCTCCATGCTTCATGGTGGGAACCACAAGTGCGGAGATAATTCGTTCACCGACTCTGCGTCTCCCAAAAACACGGCGGTTGGTACCAAAAATCAAGAATTTGGACTCATCAGAATAAAGGACAGATTTCCACCACTCTAATTTCCAATGCTCCTGTTTCTTGGCCCATGCAAGGCTATACTTCTTATTGGTGCCCTTTAGTGGTGGTTTCTTTGCAGCAATTTGACCATGAAGACCTGATTCCTGCAGTCTCCACTGAACAGTTGATGTGGAGATGTGTCTGTTACTTGAACTCTGTGAAGCATTTATTTGCGCTGCAATCTGAGGCTGGTAACTCTAATGAACTTATCCTCTGCAGCAGAGGTAACTCTGGGTCTTCCTTTCCTGTGGCGGTCCTCTTGAGAGCCAATTTCATTATAGCGCTTGATGGTTTTTGCGACTGCACTTGAAGAAATGTTCAAAGTTCTTGACATTTTCCACAATGACTGACTGACATTCATGTCTTAAAGTAATGATGGAATGTCATTTCTCTTTGCTTATTTGAGCTGTTCTTGCCATAATATTGACTTGGTTTTTACCAAATAAGGCTGATTGGCTCAAACGCATTAAGAAGGAAATAAATTCCACAAATGTACTTTTAACAAGGCACACCTGTTAATTGAAATGTAAGTGACTACCTCATGAAGCTGGTTGAGAGAATGCCAAGAGTGTACAAAGCTGTCATCAAGGCAAAGGGAAAGGGAAAGGGAAAAGGGTGGCTATTTTGAAGCGTCTGAAATATAGAATATATTTTTATTTGTTTAACACTTTTTTGGTTACTACATGTGTTATTACATAGTTTTGATGTCTTCACTGTTATTCTACAAGGTAGAAAATAGTAAAAATAAAGAAAAACCCTTGAATGAATAGGTGTGTCCAAACTTTTGACTGGTACTGTATATCTGTTATTTCCTTAAACACTTTACACGTTGATGTCGTTGGTGCCTTGTATTATACTTAGCACATTGAGGCAATATTGACTTTACAATGTTACCTGACTTTTAAAAGCACCAATGACCAAAATCATGTTTATTCACTTTTTTCTAGTTAATATTTTGGTGGGTATGCGCGAGTGGGACTGTGTGTGCATGCGTGCGTGTGTGAACTGGTTAACTGTTAACAGTTGACTTTCACATGGACTGTGGATATTTATTCTCATGATCACCTCTTTGAAAAAGTCTACCATTTAGAACATGAACTGAGGGACCTTTTGTTTTTGTTTGTTCCAAAAAGCCACATTTAAAAGGAAGTGGGTCATTTATGTCACGAAAAGGCATCCACAAAGGTCAAAAAAATATCTGCCTGTGTTTGATATTTAACATCATTCCTTAAAGACAGATTTGTCTTTATACTGCAGAATGTGAGCTTTATTGTAGTCTCTTTAAAGGACAGAACCAGTCGGTTCCAGATAAATGATTGTACACTGATAGCTCCTGCTTCCATCTGCAGGCTTGTTAGTGGTTAGTTATAAAATGATCATATAACAACATATAATATTACATTGTGTAGGGCATTACCCACACTACTAGTCATGATTCAATGCTGAAAACGACCGTCCATGTGTCGTAAAACTGTTTGGTAATAATAGTCCATGCTCTGACCAATACCTGAGGAGGTGACAAAGCTCCCTATGGAATCTCCATGTATTCTAATCTTCACTGAGTAGGGAGGGCGTGAGGAAATAGACTCAAGAATGCATTGTGGTTATGAAATATCTTGTCATCTGTTCTGAAGAATAAAAGGTGCAGTTACTGTAGATTTGGAACATGGTGTGAATCAACGGTGTGCTTTTATCTGTGTGTTCAAACAAGGGTTTACAACCATTATATGAGAAGGCCAGTGACTCAAGAGCATAGTTTTACATCATACAGCACTGAGTGTGCACAAAAGCAATGCAGTTGTTGTTCTTAATTAAGAAATCAACAATGTTGTAGGCCTACAATATATTGTACAGTACACCAGGGGAGGCTGCTGAGGGGAGGATAGCTCATAATAATGCCTGGAACGAAGTAATGGAATGGCATCAAACACATGAAAACCATGTGTCTGATGTATTTGATACCATTCCACTGATTCCGCTCCAGCCATTACCACGAGCCCCTCCTCCCCAATTAAGGTGCCACCATCCTCCTGTGTTGTACACAGTATCAAAAAACATAGAACAGACTGCCAGAAGCATAATGTTGGTTCATTGTGAGGCATAACACAAGCGAGCTATTCTCTTTTGTGATGAAAGCTTTTGAAAAGAGGAACTGAAGAAAAGGAAATCACGATTCAGAAAAGAAGAGCTAAGTGGATGTGTCACGCCCTGGCCTTAGTATTCTTTGTTTTCTTTATTATTTTAGTTAGGTCAGGGTGTGACATGGGGAATGTTTGTGTGTTTTGTCTAGTTTAGGGTGTGTGTATTGTTTAAGGGGTTTTTAGTATGTATGGGGTTGTGTTCAGTGTAGGTGTTTAGGAAAGTCTATGGTTGCCTGATTTGGTTCTCAATCAGAGACAGCTGTTTATTGTTGTCTCTGATTGGGAGCCATATTTAAGGTAGCCATAGGCTTTAGGTGTTTGTGGGTAATTGTCTATGTTCTATGTTGCATGTGTGTACTTAGTTCAGTTTAACGTTTGTTTTTTCCTTCATTAAAAGATGTATTTTTCACGCGCTGCACCTTGGTCCTCTCTCTCTTATCAAGACGATCGTGACAGGATGTTAGTATTTTATTCTCATGATTCAGACATTCTTGAAAATTGAACAGATGAAATATGAAATATCTCTCAAGACTTTTTACATTTATTTTTATTTTTATTTCACCTTTATTTAACCAGGTAGGTTAGTTGAGAACAAGTTCTCATTTACAACTGGCGACCTGGCCAAGATAAAGCACAGCAGTTCAAGACTTCAAGACTGAGTTTTTTTAAATAAAAAAATACATGCAGCCCTACTGTACACATCAGTGCCCCCAATCTGTTGCTCACAAGTGAAACCAGAACTTCATATCTTATATCATAAAAACAGAATAATAGGTACACTAGATGGGGCCCTTTTCCTATAACAGCACATCTGCAGTTTATCTGTCTGTACTGACTGTGAATTGGAAGATATGGATTTGGAAGGTGCACTTCTGAGAGACAGTTTCCTGCTCTGTACAGAAGTGTAATTTCTGTACAAACGTGATAGCTCAAGGCAAGCTTATCTCACTTCTCTTTGAGCATTCCTTTTACTTAGGCAAAAAACATAATTCATATGCTTCTTAAAGAAAAACCTAGGAAGTTCCAATTTAGCTGATTTAGCAAAGCTTTGCTGTATTTAAATCTCGTAAGCCTGGCAAATGTGGATATGCAGCACTACACAGAGTGAAGACAGCTCAAACCTGTAGGCTGTGTTTCCATGTGGGTCACGCACTGCAAACACCATCAAAGTAAAGTCCTCACACTCTCTGTCACACTCTCCCTCACTCACTGAGTTCTCTCCCTCCTCTCACAGCCAGCCTCACTCTTTTGAGGAAGACGAAGGAGTGCTTGCCTGTTTAAGTCATATTGCTTATTTTGCACAAATGAGGGGTGAGTGGGGTGATATTGAACACAGTGCTGAGACCAGACATATATTCTGCTCAATTACCTTGCGCAGCTGAGGAGACAACTGCGGTAATGACCAGGAAAGCCTTCAGCTAATCTTCCCACTCCAAGCTTCAAAGTCTGTCATCCTCCCAGCCAGAGCCATGGGGTAATATACATGTCTGAGCTGGATCTATCACACGACCGCTCCAAAACCCTTTCATTATCGGGAAGTAGGTTTAATGATTGGTGAATGATCAAATCAGAAATTCATGATTGTGCTCCTCTGTAAAGGAAATCCATATTTGCAGCAGAACTGGGTAATAGACAACTATGGACAAAGCAAAGTTTAATGCTGATGGATGACCTGTAGGCAAGAAGACGAGAACTTGGGATTATTAAAAACAAAAATACTATGTTTTAAGTGAGAATAGGCATTGGTCTGAAGCAGAAAAATAAAGGAAATTCACAAACACCACAATGCCTATTCCACCCATGCTGTACCAAGTTTTTCCAGCACAGAACTTTGACCTACTACTGTAGCTATGTTGGTATTGTACTTCAAATTATGTGGAGGCAGGTTGCTTAGGATTCAAACCTTCTCAAACAGCCTAGTTCATACTCTTAGAGGAGGTGCTTCCAAAATATTGTGATTTGTACTGCATACAAGGTAAATTATTGGATTCTTTACACACAACAGTAAGATATTATCACATTACGTTACCTTTGCATGATTTTTTGTTGTTGTTGTTAAATGAAGCAAGATTTGATTTTGTACTTAAAAAACCATCAGGCTTCATTGAGCTGTTTTTTCTTGTTATGATGTGCTGCATGCATGTATTTCCTTAAACCTTTATTTTAGCAATAAAATCAAATTTTATTTGTCACATGCGCCGAATACAACAGCGTTACCCTGAAATGCTTACTTACGAGCCCTTAACCAACAATGCAGTTCAATAAATAGACTCAAGAAAATATTTACTAAATAAACTGAAGTAAAACATTTAATAAAAAGTAACACAATAAAATAACAATAATGAGGCTATTTACAGGGGGTACCGGTACTGAGTCAATGTGCGGGGGTACAGGTTAGTTGAGGTAATTTGTACATGTAAGTAGGGGTAAAGTTAATAAACAGCGAGTAGCAGCAGTGTAAAAACAAAGAGGGGGGGGGGGGGTCATTGTTCAGCATTCTTATGAATTGGGAGTAGAAGCTGTTAAGGAGCCTTTTGGACCTACACTTGGCACTCCGGTACCGATTGCTGTGCGGTAGCAGAGAGAACAGTCTATGTCTTGGGTGAGGCTTTGACAATTTTTTGGGCCTTCCTCTGACACAGGTTAGTACATAGGTCCTGGATGGCAGGAAGATTGGCCCCAGTGATGTACTTGTCCGTACGCACTGCCCTTTGTAGCGCCTTACAGTCGGATGCCGAGCAGTTGCCATACCAGGCGGTGGGGGAACCAACCAGCTGCACCATGGATGCTCTTGATGGTGCAGCTGTAGAACCTTTTGAGGATCTGGGGGTCCATGCCAAATTCTTTCAGTCTCCTGAGTGGGGGAAAGGTGTTGTCGTGCCCTCTTCATGACTGTCTTGGTGTGTTTGGACCATGATAGTTTGTTGGTGAAGTGGACAGCAAGGAACTTAAAACTCTCGACCCGCTCCACTACAGCCCCGTCGATGTGAATGGGGGTGTGTTCGGCCCTCGTTTTCCTGTAGTCCACGATCAGCTCCTTTTTCTTTCTCACGTTGAGGGAGAGGTTATTGTCCTGGCACCACACTGCCAGGTCTCTGACCTCCTCCCTATAGACTGTCTCATAGTTGTCGGTGATCAGGCCTACCACTGTCGTCAGCAAACTTAATGATGGTTCTGGAGTCGTGGTTGGCCACGCAGTCGTGAGTGAACAGGGAGTACTTGAGGGGACTAAGCATGCTCCCCTGAGGGGACCCCATCCCAAGTAATGTTCCACGGACAAATAGTGTCCTCCTCTTCGTCACAATGGGATTCGATAAACTATTAGCATCCGTTGCTATATCAACGCTGTGATGACCTAACGATTCGAATTTTGGAGATCTTTACGGCCTAAATTATGTTCATTTCATCATCGCTATGCAAACAAGACTGATTTCTGCAACAATTTTGCCGTTTAAAAAAGTTTTGTTTAGCTAATAAAATGAAAACATTATTACCTTGTTAACATTACAACATTTAATCCATGTCTTAAACATTGCTACGTTTCGAAAATGGCAAAGAAAACATGTAGTCTGCTTGACACATTTAAAAATGTTTAACTAGGCAAGTTAGTTAAGAACAAATTCTAATTTAAAATCACAGCCTACTGGGGAACAGTGGGTTAACTGCCTTGTTCAGGGGTAGAATGACAGATTTTACCTTATCAGTTTGGGGATTTGAACAAGCAACCTTTTGGTTACTGCCCAATGTGCAAACCACTAGGCTACCTGCTGTCTAAAATTGACGTTACTTACCTTACAGATGACGAGGTCAGCTAATTACCACTCCATTCATACGCAAATCCATTTGATTCATACACTGGTTTGTCTGGCTGTCATGTTTTTATTTTAACCTGCCCTTCCCTTATCTACACTGAAATAATATCATTTCAGTAGTCCTCTGTTATGATTCATTTATTTCTATCTTGCATAGCTCGTTAGTACACCCTTGTAGTTGAATATATAGTACACCCTTGTGGTTGAATATACATGTATCTAGTATGTCCTAGGACACAACAATGAATAATGTGGAGCAAATAAATACAATCAAAGGATAACTTACAATAATGAACACCTTGTGAAACAGCTGTGAAAACCAACCTGACAATATTTAAGATTTTAATACATAAACTTTGATCGTCATTCATTTATTTTCACCGCGCTCACATGGCAATCATAGACTAAAATTCTGAATTCTGGTGTTTGGAATATAGAGGAGGTGGCTGCGAGTTTCTGCCTGTCACATGTTCTCAACAGGAAGCCAGTCTCAGAAGGGGAACTTGAAGAGGGAAACTGCAAAGTCCAGGCACTGCTGCTCTATTTGTTCTGAGTGTTTGCAGTGCTAGTGTTTTTAGTTAATCTGTGTATCTCACATATTATGAACCCGGTACGATAGAGCAATAAAACTTTCTTAGCGGATAATGGCAACATGACAACAACAGTAGCTGTAGATGATGTAATAAAACGTTGGAGAATGGTTGGTAATGGAGGACATCAGGTGGATCCACGTCTGGGTGTTGGGCAGAACCCCTAGGTCCTGGAGAACAGGAGCAGAGTTAAAAGGATCAGGGTAAGGGGCAGAGACGTAAACAAGCAAATTTTATGGATTAGTGCAATGTTATAAATGGGAGATAAATACTTTTCAACACTTTTGGAAGGTATAGCCTACCTCAAGCTGGTCCCCCTCCGTCTCAGAGCACAGAGAATCAGACTGATCCGAACTCACTGGTTCTGGTGGACGGGATATCTCCTGGGGGGCAAGTGTTGAAGATGTCCACTATCGTCTCGGAGGTGGCCTCGCTAGTCTCGTCCTTGATGGTGCCAAGCACCCTTTTTAAATGGGTTACAGAAGGGAATTTAGAGTTAAGCACGTACTCTTCCTTTACTGACCTTAATCGGTTTTGCCTCCACCCACTTGGTAAAGTGATCGGTCGTCGTCAGACACCAGCTGTTGCCCTTCCTGGATTTAGTGAATGGTCCGATGAGATCCACTCCTAACATTTAAAGTGTTAGAGAAGATTACTTTATTCTTACCTGTATCTGTGTCATACAGTCTGCAGATTTTCATATTTGTAAGGATACTGACACACACACGTTCTATAATATTGAACTCTGCTGTGGTCAAATAAAGAAACCATTACAAAACAACTTATCAGGGCAAAATTTGAATTGCGACACTTACCCATCATGGGCCATGGTGAAACAACTTTGATGGGCTTTTTTTTTTTTTTTTTACCTTTATTTAACTAGGCAAGTCAGTTAAGAACAAATTCTTATTTTCAATGATGGCCTAGGAACAGTGGGTTAACTGCCTGTTCAGGGGCAGAACGACAGATTTGTACCTTGTCAGCTCGGGGATTTGAACTTGCAACCTTCCGGTTACTAGTCCAACACTCTAACCACTAGGCTACGCTACCGCCCGTGTGGCTTCAACTCCGAAGCCACAATCTTCACCCTCTCAAACTTCTGTCAGGCTAGACAAGGTACTGACCTTTAAGGCAAAAAGTGAGAAATTGAAATATTGTGTGCTCTCTGATATGACATTAATTGAAATCATAATAATTTCAGATATAATAGAATGGGATTGATAAACAAAAGGTTATTTCACTTGCCCAGCTGTCCACCTCCTTGACAATTCCCTGTCAGAAGAAGCGCAGGTTGATTTTGACAATCTTGCGCCTCACTCGAAATGGCCAGCATGCATCTCGGTCAGCACGGCCTCCTTCTCCTCAGTAGTAAAAATCACTCTCCTGTGTGGCTGGCCATCCTTCCCCCGTAGGTAGATATGAATGCCTAACAAGTTGGAAGAGAAGAGTTGTTGAAATACTCAAGTCTAAGTACACTTGCACTGCTTACTTTCTCTCTCTGTTTCTCTCTCCATCTCTCTCTCTGTCTGTCTTCCACTCTCTTCCCACCTCTCTCTCTTTCATCCTTTATTTCTCACTTTCTCCCGGGGGGTAGTAATTTAGGCAGGTTACCTTCACTTTCTTGGGTACAGGGATTATGGTGGTCTGCTTGAAACATGTAGGTATTACAGACTCGGTCAGGGACAGGTTGAAAATGTCAGTGAAGACACTTGCCAGTTGGTCTGCGCATGCTCTAAGTACACGTCCTGGTAATCCGTCTGGCCCAGCGGCCTTGTGAATGTTGACCTGTTTAAAGGTCTTGCTCACATCGGCTACGGAGAGTGTGATCACACAGTCGCCTGGAACAGCTGGTGCTCTCATGCATGCTTCAGTGTTGCTTGCCTCGAAAGAGAGCATAAAAGGCATTTAGCTCGTCTGGTAGGCTTGTGTCACTGGGCAGCTCGCGGCTGTGTTTTCCTTTGTAGTCCGTAATAGTTTGCAAGCCCTGCCACATCCGACGAGCATCAGAGCCGGTGTAGTGGGATTCAATCTTAGTCCTGTATTGCCGCTTCGCCTGTTTGATGGTTCGTCTGAGAGCATAGCGGGATTTCTTATAAGCATCCGGATTAGAGTCCTGCTCCTTGAAAGCGGCAGCTCTAGCATTTAGCTCGGTGCAGATGTTGCCTGTAATCCATGGCTTCTGGTTGGGATATGTACGTACAGTCACTATGGGGACGACGTCGTGGATGCATTTATTGATGAAGCTGGTGACTGAGGTGGTATACTCCTCAAAGCCATTGGATGAATCCAGGAACGTATTCCAGTCTGTGCTAGCAAAACAGTCCTGTAGTGTAGCATCTGCATCATCTGACTACTTCCGTATTGAGTGAGTCACTGGTACTTCCGGCTTTAGTTTTTGCTTGTAGGCAGGAATCAGGAGCATAGAATTATGGTCAGATTTGCTAAATATAGGGCAAGTTTTGTATTTGTCTCTGTGTGGGGAGTTTTTTCCATCTGGTTGTTCATGTGACATGCAGGTAGATATGAGGTAAAACGGATTTAAGTTTGCCTGCATTAAAATCCCCGGCCACTAGGAACCCCTGCTTCTGGATGAGCATTTTTTTGTTTGCTTATGGCCTTATACAGCTCATTGAGTGTCGTCTTAGTGCCAGTAACAGCATCGGTTTGTGGTGGTAAATAGACGGCTACGAAAAATACAGATTAAATCTCTCTTGGTAGATTGTGTGGTCTACAGTTTATCATGCGGTACTCTACCTCAGGCGAGCAATACCTCAAGACTTCCTTAATATTAGGCATCGCGCACAAGCTGTTAGTGACAAATAGACACACACCCCCACCCCTTGTCTTACCAGACATAGCTGTTCTGTCCTGCCGATGCACGGAAAACCCAGCCAAATGTATATTATCCGTGTCTTCGTTCAGCCACGACTCGGTGACATAAGATATTACAGTTTATAATGTCCAGTTAGTAGGTTATGCTCAAATGGAGATCATCCAGTTTATTTTCCAGTGATTGCACGTTGGCCGATAGAGGCAGGTTACCTACTCAACGATGAATTCTAAAAAGGCACCTCGATCTCTGAGCCCTGTATTTCCGTCTTTTCTTCACGCGAATTACTGGGATTTGGGACTGGTCTCGGAGAAGCAATATATCCTTTGCGTCGGATTCATTTAAGTAAAAATCTTAATCTAGTTCGAGGTGAGTAATCGCTGTTCTGATTTCCAGAAACTCTTTTTGTTCATAAGAGACAGTAGCAGCAATATTATGTGCAAAATAAGTTACAAACAATGAGAAAAGACACACAAAATAGCACAGTTGGTTAGGAGCCCGTAAAACGGCAGCCATACCCTCTGGCGTCATTGTAATTGAAAATAAATAATCATAATAACATCCTTATTTGTCAGTAGGTGTCCAACATACCATAACAGGTGGTGGTGTGTTGGACACGGTAGCTCAGATAGATAGAGCCTGTCTACATTCCTGTCTACGTTCCTGATTTCTTAACTGTTAGCTTATCTTTGTAACTGCATTATTGACATAACCTCAGAACCACTTGTGTTTCCTGTTTTATCAATTGCTGTGCTGATCAATAGACAGTTTATTACCTCTGTCAAATTAATATGTCACTTAACGTTATGTTCGTACTTGAATTTTTTTTGCAGTAAAGATGCAACAATAATACACATTTACAATAGGCCTATATCTAAAAATACATACAGATAAATGATATACCGGTGTACATAATTTTAATAGCAGGACACTGTAAAGTACATTATTGTAACGCTCGTCTTTCTCCTCGTCTGAGGAGGAGCAAGGATCGGACCAATATGCAGCGTGGTTTGAATACATACTTATTTATTAAGTAAACGAAGACGGAAAAACACTTAAACAAACTACAAAATAATAAACGACGTGAACAGACCTGAACTTGAGAACATATAAAAATGAACGCACAAACAGGAAGGAAAAAACGAACGAACGAAACGAAACAGTACTGTGTGGCGAACAAACACAGACACAGCAACAATCACCCACAAACAAACAGTGAGAACAGCCTACCTTAATATGGTTCTCAATCAGAGGAAACGTAAAACACCTGCCCCTGATTGAGAACCATATCAGGCTAGTTGACAATGAACCCAACATAGAAACACATAACATAGAATGCCCACCCAGCTCACGTCCTGACCAACTAAACAATACAGAACAAAGGAAATAAGGTCAGGAACGTGACAATTATCCATCTGAAGAGTATGAATTAGGCTGTTTGAGAAGGTTTGAATCCTAAGCAACCTGCTTACACATAGTTTGAAGTACAATACCAACATGGCTAGTACAGTAGGTCGAAGTTGTTTGCTGGAAAACCTTGGTAGAGCATGGGTGGAATAGGCATTGTTGTGCTCATGTGAATTTCCTTTATTTTTCAGCTTCAGACCAATGTCTACTTCTCACTTAAAACATAATGTTTAGGGCTGTTCTTTACGCACGACGCAACACGAGTGCCTGGATACAGCCCTTAGCCGTGGTATATTGGCCGTATGCCACAAACCCCCAGGCTACCTTATTGCTATTATTGTATAAACGGGTAAATAGAGCAGTAAAAATAAATTATTTTTTTTATACCCGTGGTATACGGTCTGATATACACCGGTTTTCAGCCAATTAGCATTCATAGCTCAAACCACCCAGTTTATAATACAGCATAACATAGCAATAAAAGTTCAGCAAAAGCGAACAATAATGACAAATCGTAGGAAAAATAATGTAGTTGTTAGTATTTATTTAACAGCTGATTTTCCAGAGCGCAGCGAAAAACAAAGAACCCAATTTAAGACATTATGGAGTAAACTGACATTTTTCCCCTGATCTCTCTTAAGAGAATAGAGACAGTTCCTGGAAAATACACAAATAATTGACATGTACCCATGAACTATTTACATGAAAATGCACCTTAAAAAATAGCTACCGTCAGAAATAGCACTGAAATAGCACTGAAGCAGCCAGAGTAATTACAGACACCAACGTCAAATACCTAAATACTCATCATAAAACATTTCTGAAAAATCGATGGTGTACAGCAAATTAAAGACAAACATCTTGTGAATCCAGCCAATATTTCCGATTTTTTAAGTGTTTTACAGCGAAAACACAATATAGCATTATATTAGCTTACTACAATAGCCTACTACACTACCGCATTCATTCATCAAGGCACGTTAGCGATAGCAATAGGCACGTTAGCGATAGCGAATAAACCAGCAAAATATATTAATTTTCACTAACCTTCATAAACCTTCATCAGATGACAGTCCTATAACATCAGGTTATACATACACTTATGTTTTGTTCGAAAATGTGCACATTTAAAGCTGAAATCAGTGGTTATACATTGTGCTAACGTAGCATCTTTTTCCCAGAACGTGCGGATATTTTTATGACACTCAACTATTCTGACCAAATAACTATTCATAAACGTTACTAGAAAATACATGTTGTATAGGAAATGATAGATACACTAGTTCTTAATGCAATCGCCGTGTTAGAATTCTAAAAATAACTTAATTACGACATCCAGCTTAGTTATAGCGAGAGAGTACCCAAAATCTGGGCACAAACGACTATTTCACATGTTCGACAGATATATGAAATAGCATCATAAAATGGGTCCTACTTTTGACGATCTTCCATCAGAATGTTGTACAAGGGGTCCTTTGTCCAGAACAATCGTTGTTTGGATTTAGAATGTCCTCTTCTCCAGTCAATTAGCACGGAAAGCTAGCAAAGTAGTGCGAAGCTCTCCTTCCTGAACAAAGGCACACACGCCTAACGTCCCAAATAAATTTCAATAATCTAATAAAACTATATTGAAAAAACATACTTTGCGATGATATTGTCACATGTATCAAATGAAATCAAAGCCGGAGATATTAGTCGTCATTAACGACAGCTTTTCAGAAGGCAAAACCAGGTCCCTTCACACGCTCTCCAGAAAACAGGAAACTGGTGACACGTCATACAAAGAGCTTTTATTCGACCCCAGATCAAGTTATACACTCCATTTCTTCTCTCACTGCCTGTCGACATCTAGTGGAAGACGTATGAAGTGCATGTATACTAATAAATATCAAGGACATTTATAGGCAGGGCCTAGAACAGAGCATCGATTTCAGATTTTCCACTTCCTGTCAGGAAGTTTGCTGCACAATTAGTTCTGTTTTACTCACAGATATAATTCAAACGGTTTTAGAAACTAGAGAGTGTTTTCTATCCAATAGTAATAATAATATGCATATTGTACGAGCAATAATTGAGTACGAGGCCGTTTAAATTGGGCATTATTTTCCCCCAAAGTGAAAACAGCGCCCTCTGTCCTCAACTTAAACCCTGTTTCCAGGAGACAAAGGGCTGTGAGACATGGGTTTAACTCTGGACACATGAAGGTGTGATTTATACGAAGGGTACGTGTCACGCTTGTATAAAGGATTTGAAGACAGGCGCAGGAATACACAACAGGGGCTTTTAATACACCCAAAACAAACACGTATACAAAACACTGGGCTTTACCCAAACAAAAGAGCGACGGTAAACCTTGTTGAACGACATGGGACGATACCCATAATACACAATATATAAAGCACACAGCATAACAGCTACACCAACGCATATGTACACACACCACCAACGGACATGGGAACAATAACCGACAAAGACAGAGGGAACAGAGGGCACATATATAACATACTAATCAGGGGAAATGGGAACCAGGTGTGTGTAATCAGACAAGAGAGTCCGGGGTTGATGATAATGACTTTGGAGATGGGAAACAGGCTGATAAACCAGGGGGAGAGTTTGCGGGATTCCACCCCAAGGGGCAGATCCGGGTAGACAGCCATACCTTCTGCCCTAGACCATACCGGAGAGCCGGGGTCCGGTGACGATCCACTTGTCGTCAATACCTGGAGGTGGTCTTGAGGAGGGCCGACCAGGCTCTCCTCCAGGTACAACGACAGCGGTAGACAAACATGTGGGCAGAAGGTATGCCGACCTCTTCTTCCTGTTCAGGGAAGAGCGGTGGCTGAGACCCCAGGGAACACTCAAAAGGTGATAGGCCCGTGGCAGAGCACGGAAGGGTGTTGCGGGTGAATTCAACCCACACAAGCTGCTGGCTCCAGGTGGTCGGGTTGGCGGAGACCAGGCAGTGCAGAGTAGTCTCTAGGTCCTGGTTGGCTCCGACTGACCGCTAGACTGGGGGTGAAACCCAGAGGACAGGCTGGCCAACGACGCAATGAGGGTGCAGAACACCATCCAGAACCGGATGAGAACTGAGGACACCGGTCGGAGACCATGTCTATTGGTAGTCCATGGAAGACGTGCTGCACCATGAGCTGGGCCGTTTCTTTGGCAGAGGGTAGCTTGGGGAGAGGAATGAAGTGAGCGGCTTTGGAAAACCGATCCACCACGGTCAGGATGGCGGTATGGCCATAAGACAGGGGGAGACCCGTGACAAAGTCCAGGGAGATGTGAGACCACGGACGGGGAGGGACAGGCAGAGGTTGTCTTCCTGGTACTCCACGGGAATGGTGGCGAGGTCCGGGGCAACTTCCGAGCTCCCAGAAAGACATCCCAGGACAGGCTGCGCTGACTTCAGGCAATGGGCGTGGCAGAATGGGCTCCAGGGGATTGTGTCGTTGGAGCCAGGAGAATCCTAATACCACGGGAACCTGAGGAGACTTAGTGAGCATGAACTGATTCATCTCACTGTGGTTCCCTGATACACATAGGTTGATGGGGGTGGTATTGTGGGTGACCTGGCCTATAGAGCCCCCGTCCAGTGCTCTAACATCCATGGGAATGGAGGGGCTGAGTGGGGATATCCAGCTCGGAAGCCAGGGTAGCGTCCATAAAGCTCTCATTGGCCCCAGAGTCGATGAGTACCCGGAGAGATTTTGACTGGTTCCCCCAAAGCAACATGGCATGAAAAGGTATGCGAGCAAGGAGAGAGGAAAAATTCTCCGTACGGCCCACCAGAGTACTCACTCCAACCGTTGAGCCTGGTCTTTTTGTGGACAGGTGGAGACAAAATAACCAGTAGTCCCGCAATATAAGCAGCTCTTAGTGTGAAGCCTGTATAACCGTTCAGCTGGAGACAGCCTAGTTCTGCCTAGTTGCATGAGCTCGGGAAGAGATGAATCGGCAGTCTTCAGAGGCTCTCGAGGGAACTTGGGTAGCCTCGGGTTCTCTCGACAACGGTGCCGTCGGGGGCTTCCGGGATACCTCGGAAGCGAGGTGGAATCCATGGACTGGCGAGTTTAAATCGAATCTCCTCTCCTTCCTTCATACCCGTAGTCGCCCATCGATCCAAATGGTCAAGGCGATGAGTGAGTTGAGACCTGTCGGTAGTTCCCGGGCAGCAAGCTTGTCCTTTACTTCCTACGATACTCGGTGCAGGAACATGTTGAACAGTGCTTCCGGGTTCCAGGCACTCTCAGCTGCCAACGTGCGGAAATCCATTGCGTAGTCTGCCACATTGCGGGGGCCTTTCCCAAGCTGTAGTTACTTTCGGGCAGCCTCTCTCCCAGACAATGGAGCATCAAAAACTTTATTTACCTCTGCCACAAACTCCACCAGACTGAAGCATACGGCCAACTGTTGTTCCCATACTGGTCTGACCAATCGCATTCCACGGTTGAAGATTGTTTTGATCATGCGGGCTGGGAAGAGATGTTGTACCCACTGTGACTATTAAACCCCACCCTAACCAGAAACCGTGGATAGATGGCGGAATTTCTGCAAAACTGAAAGCGCAAACCACTGCATTTAACAATGGAAAGATGACTGGGAATATGGCCAAACATAAACAGTGTAGTTATTCCCTCCACAAGGTAATCAAACAAGTGAAGTGTCGGTATAGGGACAAAGTGGAGTCGCAATTCAATGGCTCAGACACGAGAAGTATGTGGTCTACAGGGTCTACAGGCAATTACGGACTTCAAAAAGAAAACCAGCCACGTCACAGACACCGGCGTCTTGCTTTCAGACAAACTAAACACCTTCTTTGCCAGCTTTGAGGATAATACAGTGCCACTGACACGGCCCACTACCAAGGCCTGCGGGTCCCCCCTCTCCTTCTCTGCGGCCGACGTTAGTAAAACATTTAAACTTGTTAACTCTTGCAAAGCTGCCAGACGGCATCCCTAGCCGCTTCCTCAGAGCATGCGCAGACCAGCTGGCTGGTGTGATTACAGACATATTCAATCTCTCCCTATCCCAGTCTCCTGTCCCCACATGCTTGAAGATGGCCACCATTTTTTCCTGTGCCCAAGACGGCAAAGATAACTGAACTAAATGACTATCGCCCCGTAGCACTCATTTCTGTCATCATGAAGTGCTTTGAGAGACTAGTCAAGGATCATATTACCTCGACCTTACCTGCCACCCTAGACCCACTTCAATTTACATACCGCCCCAATAGGTCCACAGACAATGCAATCGCGATCACACTGCACACTGCCCTATCCCATCTGGACAAGAGGAGTACCTATGTAAGAATGCTGTTCAATGACTACAGCTCAGCATTCAACACCATAGTACCCTCCAAGCTCATCACCCTGGGTCTCAACCCTGCCCTGTGCAATTGGGTCTTGGACTTTCTGATGGGCCGCCTCCAGGTGGTGACGGTAGGAAACATCTCTACTTCGCTGATCCTCAACACTGGGGCCCCACAAGGTGCATGCTCAACTCCATCCTGTACTCCCTGTACACCCATACACTTTCTGATGGGCCGCCTCCAGGTGGTGACGGTAGGAAACATCTCTACTTCGCTGATCCTCAACACTGGGGCCCCACAAGGTGCATGCTCAACTCCATCCTGTACTCCCTGTACACCCATGACTGCATGGCCATGCAAGCCTCCAACTAAATCATTAAGTTTGCAGATGACACAACAGTAGTGGGCTTGATTACCAACAATGATGAGACAGCCTACAGGGAGGAGGTGAGGGCACTCGGAGTGTGGTGTCACGAAAACAACCTCTCACTCAACGTCAACAAAACAATGGAGATGATCGTGGACTTCAGGAAACAGCAGAGGGAGCACCTCCCTATCCACATCGACAGGATATCAGTGGAGAAGATATAAAGTTTTAAGTTCCTCGGCGTGTACATCAAGGACAAACTGAAATGGTCCACCCACACAGGAAGTGTGGTGAAGAAGGAGCAACCGCCTTCAACCTCAGAAAGCTTAAGAAATATGGCTTGTCACCTAAAACCCTCACAAACTTTTACAGATGCACAATTGAGAGCATCCTGTCGGGCTGTATCACCAGGACACCTACAGCACCCGATGTCACAGGAAAGCCAAAAAGATCATCAAGGACAACAACCACCAGAGCCGCTGCCTGTTTACCCCGCTAACATCCAGAAGGCGAGGTCAGTACAGGTGCATCAAAGCTGGGACCGAGATGCTGAAAAACAGCTTTTATCTCAAGGCCATCAGACTGTTAAACAGTCAAATCTGAAACAGAGATGCAGATGCCTGCATACAGACTCAAAATCATTGGCCACTTTAAAAAATAGATCACGAGTCACTTTAATAATAACACTTTAATAATCTTTACATATCTTGTATTACTCATCTCATATGTACAGTTGAAGTCGGAAGTTTACAAACACCTTAGCCAAACACAATTAAACTCAGTTTTTCACAATTCCTAACATTTAATCCTAGTAAAAATGCCCTCTCTTAGGAAACAGATTTGTGGAGGTCTACCATTTTGTTTCTGAGGTCTTCGCTGATTTCTTTTGATTTTCCCATGATGTCAAGCAAAGAGACACTGAGTTTGAAGGTATGGCCTTGAAATACATCCACAGGTACGCCTCCCATTGACTCAAATGATGTCAATTAGCCTATCAGAAGCTTCTAAAGCCATGACATCATTTTGGGGAATTTTCCAAGCTGTTTAAAGGCACAGTCAACTTAGTGTATGTAACTTCTGACCGACTGGAATTGTGATACAGTGAATTATAAGTGAAATAATCTGTCTGTAAACAATTGTTGGAAAAATTACTTGTGTCATGCACAAAGTAGATGTCCTCACCGACTTGCCAGAACTATAGTTTGTTAACAAGAAATTTGTTGAAAGATTGTTGAAAAATGTGTTTTAATGACTCCAACCTAAGTGTATGTAAACTTCCGACTTCAACTGTATATACTGCATTCTATACCATCTATTGCATCTTGCCTATGTCGCTTGGTCATCACTAATCCATATATTTATATGTACATATTTTTATTCCATCCCTTTACTTAGAGTTATGTGTATTAGGTAGTTGTTGTGGAATTGTTAGATTACTTGTTAGATGTTACTGCATTGTCGGAAATAGACGCACAAGCATTTCGCTACACTCGCATTAACATCTGTTAACCATGTGTATGTGAAAAATCTGATTTGATTTGATTTGATTTGAACCAACTTGACAGAGCTTGAAGAATTCTGAAAATAATAATGTGCAAATGTTGTATAATCCAGGTGTGCAAAGCTCTTAGAGACTCACCCAGAAAGACTCACAGCTGTAATCGCTGCCAAAGGTGATTTTACAAAGTATTGACTCAGGGGTGTGAATAGTCATGGAAATTAGATTTTTCTTTATTTCCTTTTCAATAAATTAGCACAAAAAAAAGTTACATTTTATAAAATAATTTTTTAATTCGGGCTGTAACACATCAAAATGTGCAATAAGTAAAGGGTGTGAAAACTTTCTGAAGGACCTGTAAGTGCTAGCAAAAATGGAAAAACAGATTACATTTCATTAAAGTAGTTTCCTTATCACATAAATGAGGATTAGGAAGAGGCTGTGTGGATGGGCAGGCCAAAATGAGAAAGTGTAGCTGCATGGTATGGATTGTGCAGAGTTAGGAGCATCCATGCAGATATGGTTAATGAGGTGTTTAATTATCCCTCTGTGATTCCACAATCAGTGGTCTACAGAGAGAATGCCCGGATAACAGCATAATTGAAAATAGAATATTGGAATGCAGCATAAGAGCCAATCTTGAATATTGTTTAATTTAAGAACCATTCAGACTCCATGGTGTTTCGTTTCCTGGCCATTTGACTGACCCCCCCCCCCCCCCCCCCCCCCCCCAAAAAAAAAGGAGACGATGTGATAAAACTCACCAACCAACCCCTTTTCTTTTACAAAATAGATTTTTTTTCTGTTCCTGTTTCTTGAAGTCCTCTGTTATCAGCACTCAGAGTTCCTGGTTTATCTGTACTTCAAGAGTCCCAAAGAAGCATTTCAAAGGCACTTTGGGATTTTCCTGCAACTAATGTGCTGACTGCAGGCCTCTCTCTTTCTGGTTGATGAGGGGACAGATTGCTTACACTTCTCCCTCTCCTCTCCCTGCAGGTACTCTCAAAGGACATACTCTCACTGCATGCGTTTACATAAGGAGGGGTTCTAAGACATACTGGAGAATGCATTACCATACAGCTATGTATACAGTATTACTTTAATCATGACACAGGCATCCTCCTTGGGTGTGATGTGAAATAGCTGTTTTCTACTCCAGAGCAGTTGAGACTTTGAGGGAATTGTGGTGGTGTACTTTGACTAATGACTCAATAAGAGAAGTGATGTGTTCCGTAGGATCAAAGTCATTCTCTAGTCTCTTTCCAATCCAATGTTGACATTACGGATCTAAATGCTCTACTGATAATGATCTCCTCACAATAAATGTTCAGGACGCCTATATTGTGTTGATGTTAAGTGAACCTTACCAAAACAGTTATCTATTGTTGGTAATTCAGAAAGCAAATCTCATTGGAAAGGCAATTTGGCTAAAACATTTACCATGGATTTCAATGTAATGGATTTATCATAAAGAAGAGGGCCAACATCACAGTGGAAGAGTTCCATAAAAACATTTAAATGTACTTTGCATTGTACATGCAAATGGAAGTTGCTATTGCTCTTCACTTGCCACATATCACAATTCATGGACTAGACAGAATCTGGACAGGCAGTAACATTGTGCAAATAAAATGATTCATACAAAAACTGGTATTAATCTTTTTATAACATGTAATTACATATCAACTTCAACCTTACCCAATGCACTGTCACACAGACAATTCATTTTGTTTACCATACAGCAAAATAGTGGTTGGGGGAAGATGGGGAGGTATTCCATTATTATGGTATCAGATGTCTTTGACCCCTAGTTTTAGCAATTTACCATCAACTATTCACCTGTTATTAATATGACTGATAAATCCATATAAAACATTTAAACATAAATGCTTTTATAAATAGTCAGTATATTTTTTCCAATCATATTAACACTCCATCTTCTCAAAAATATTTTGCTGCTTCCATAAGCGCATGTTCATGAGAAAAATACGGATCTCTTAACATTAAATCAGTGCCCAATGTCCAACCAGTCTTACAAACAAACAGAAAAAACATACAAACAGAAAAGACTGACAAAACATGCACCCTTTGAAATTAGAGTGATTCCCCATTAAGGGCTCTGCACCTCCATATTATCCATTAAGGTGTCTTTGTTCAAGAACTGCAGGTTACGGACGGACCTCCACACCCTTAGGTAACTTTCACTCACAGACTGGTTGGCCTGGTTGGCCCGGTTCTTGTTATGAAAGGCCTCTCTCTGGAGTTCTACAGACTCCATGATGTTGCTGGTGTCTGGAAGTGGGTAGTCACTGAGGCTCTGATCATTGAGGAGGTGGTCCTGAGTGGGGACCTGTTCAATCGATCCTTCTTTAGACCATCCGTGACCACTGGGCAGCGACTCCAGGTCTCCGTTGGGAGGCTTCTTCTCAATGTAAGTTTGTCCAGGCAGAATCTCATCCTTGCTTTGCTCCTCCAGGTCCTGGTAGAGGGTCTTCCTCCTGGTCTCAAAGTACTTGACGATGCAGTAGGTGATGGAGCCCACAGTGTTGACCACAACGCCGGCAACAAACAGGCTGGTGGGCTCCACGTCGCTGAAGGCCACCATGCCCACTGTGATGGTGGCGATGCTCTTCACCACTCCCACGAAGCTGGTGGTGACGGCCGAGTTGATGTAGGTGCATTGCAGCGTGGTGAAGTTCATGGCACAGCCTATGACTATGCAGAGGGAGAAGATGCCTGAGATGAAGGGGTTACTCCAGCCCGTGTAGCTCCACATGTTGATGGAGTCCATGCTGACAATGGAGCAGATTAAGAGAACTGGGGAGGCCATGATGGCGATGGAGTACTGGGCCGTGAGGGGGCCATATTCACTGTCTGTGCTGGTCTTCTGGATCAAGACCAGGTAGGAGGCGTGGATGATCACAGCCAGGACGCCCGTCACGTAGCCAAATGTGTCACCCGTCACGTCACCAGACCCTGAGTAAACACAGACACAGTGGTGAGAGAACAAGAAAAAAAGAAAAATAAAGTGATTACATTAGTTTTTTAGGGGGTGAAACCTATTGTAAGGTATTGTCACGTTCCTGACCTGTTTCTGTTAGTTTTTGTATGTGTTAGTTGGTCAGGACGTGAGTTTGGGTGGGCAGTCTATGTTTTCTGTTTCTATGTTTGTTTAGGGTGACCTAATATGGCTCTCAATTAGAGGCAGGTGGTTTTCACTTCCTCTGATTGAGAGTCATATTAAGGTAGGTGTTTTCACACTGTTAGTTGGTGGGTGGATGTCTCCTGTGTCAGTGTTTGTCGCGCCACACGGAACTGTCTCGGTTTATGTAGTCTGTTCATGTTCGTGAGTTCTTCGTGTTTTATGTTAGTTCCATGTCCAAGTCTGTCTACTCCGTTTTTGTTATTTTGTTAATTATTCAAGTGTATTTCGTTTTGTGTTTTTTCGTCTTGTTTAATAAATATAATGTCAAGTTACAACGCTGCATCTTGGTCGAATTACCACTCCTCCTTTTCGTATGAAGAGGAGGAGGAAAGCCTTTACAGAACCACCCACCATTATACGATCAAGCAGCGTGAGAGGAATCCAACCACATTGGCAAAGAAACAAGGAATGGTGGACGTGGGAGGATGTTTAAAAAGCAAGGGTTGCTACACATGGGAGGAGATCCTGGCTGGAAGGGAGATATGAAGGTACGCGGCTAGCGAGGAAGCCCGAGAAGAAACCCCAAAAATTTATAGGGGGGGGCTAAGAGGTGGTGGGCCTAGGGCAGGTAGGAGACCTGCGCCCACTTCCCAGGCTAGTGCGTCTCCTCGGGCCGGCTTACATGGCACCAGCCTTACGCATGGTGTCCCCGGTTCGCCTACATAGGCCGGTGCGGGTTATTCCACCTCCCCGCACTAGTCGGGCAACGGGGAGCATTCAACCAGGTAAGGTTGGGCAGGCTCAAAGCTCAAAGGAGCCAGTACGCCTACACGGTCCGGTATTTCCGGCGCCACCTTCCTGTCCCAGCCTAGTACCACCAGTGCCTACACCACGCACCAGGCTTTCAGTGCGTTTCCAGAGACCTGTTCCCCCTCCACGCACTCTCCCTATGGTGCGTGTCTCCAGCCCAGTGCCTCCAGTTCCGGCACCACGCACTAAGCCCCCTGTGCGTCTCCAGAGCCCTGTACGCACTGTTCCTTCTCCCCGCACTCGCCCTGATGTGCGTGCCCTCAGCCCGGTACATCCAGTTCCGGTACCACGCACCAGGCCTATAGTGCGCATTGAGAGTCCAGTGTGCCCTGTTGTTGTTCCCCGCACTAGCCTGAAGGTGCGTGTCCTTAGCCCAGTTCCTCCAGTTCCGGCACCACGCATCAGGCCTACAGTGCGCCTCATCCGGCCAGAGCCATCCGTCTCCCCAGCGCCATCTGAGCCATCCGTCTCCCCAGCGCCATCTGAGCCATCCGTCTCCCCAGCGCGGTCTGAGCCATCCGTCTCCCCAGCGCCGTCTGAGCCATCCGTCTCCCCAGCGCCGTCTGAGCCATCCGTCTGCCCAGTGCCGTCTGAGCCATCCGTCTGTCCCGAGCCATTAGAGCCGCCCGTCTGTCCCGAGCCGTTAGAGCCGTTAGTCAGTCAGGAGCCGCTAGAGCCATTTGTCAGTCAGGATCTGCCAGAGCCACCAACCAGACAGGATCTGCCAGAGCCTCCAACCAGACAGGATCTGCCAGAGCCGCCAACCAGACAGGATCTGCCAGAGCCGCCAACCAGACAGGATCTGCCAGAGCCGTCAGCCAGCCATGAGTGTCCAGAGCGGTCAGCCAGCCATGAGCGTCCAGAGCCGTCAGCCAGCCATGAGCGTCCAGAGCCGTCAGCCAGCCATGAGCGTCCAGAGCCGTCAGCCAGCCATGAGCGTCCAGAGCTGTCAGCCAGTCATGAGCTGTCCCTCAGCCCAGAGCGGCTGTTTATCCAGAACTGCCCCACAGTCCAGAGCTGCCCTTCAGTCCGGAGTTGCCCCTCTATCCTGAGCTACCTCTATATCCTGAGCTATCTCTCTATCCTGAGCTATCCCTCTGTCCTGAGCTACCTCTCTATCCCGGTGCTGTCCCTTGTCCTGGTGCTGCCCCTTGTCTCGATGTTACCCAAAAAATTAAGTGGGTGGAATAGGAGGGTGGTCAGTCGTAGGGGGAAACGTAAGCTGGGATTGACTATGGTGGGGTGGGGACCTCGCCCAGAGCCTGAGCCACCACCGTGGTCAGATGCCCACCCAGACCCTCCCCTAAACTTGTGCTGGTGCGCTCGGAGTTCGCACCTTAAGGGGGGGGTTATGTTACGTTCCTGACCTGTTTCTGTTAGTTTTTGTATGTGTTAGTTGGTCAGGACGTGAGTTTGGGTGGGCAGTCTATGTTTTCTGTTTCTATGTTTGTTTAGGGTGACCTAATATGGCTCTCAATTAGAGGCAGGTGGTTTTCATTTCCTCTGATTGAGAGTCATATTAAGGTAGGTGTTTTCACACTGTTAGTTGGTGGGTGGATGTCTCCTGTGTCAGTGTTTGTCGCGCCACACGGGACTGTCTCGGTTTATGTAGTCTGTTCATGTTCGTGAGTTCTTCGTGTTTTATGTAAGTTCCATGTCCAGGTCTGTCTACTCCGTTTTTGTCATTTTGTTAATTATTCAAGTGTATTTCGTTTTGTGTTTTTTCGTCTTGTTTAATAAATATAATGTCAAGTTACAACGCTGCGTCTTGGTCGAATCACCACTCCTCCTTTTCGTATGAAGAGGAGGAGGAAAGCCGTTACAGGTCTCCTGATGCTCTGAACATTATTAAAAAGTAGTGTGGAGCCACATCTTTAACACACATTCTATCCATATGGATCGGTTGTGCGTTAAATGTATGGTGTAAAGGGGACAGAGCATGGTGCTGAACTTTCCTCACAGTAGCAGCAACATTGAGAGCTGTTGCATCTGGATACTTTACCAAAGGGACGTTTCTAGAAAAAACGTTGGTAATCTCTTGTTATTTTTGTTTATTTTTAGACTAACCCCGTTCGTGTATTTGTAATATTAACTCCAGGATAGATTATTGCTGGCATGTAGTTTGAGGCCTATACACATTCATCAAAACTTACTGCGTAGTATGCACCCTATGCATAGGCTATTTAGAATAAATGATGATGTTTCGTTTCTACTTTACTTTACTGTATAATTAGAAGTTAATGTTATTTGAATAAGTGTAATTTTACCAGCTAAAGCTGCTCCTCCAGTAGTGATGAGCACCGCCGTTATGACCCCCACAGACGGGATACCATTCTTCAGAACGCACACGCCGATGCCTAGGGTGACCAACGGTAGACACCGTTTAAAAACCACATACATGGGTAGACTCAGTCCTCTGAGAGACCATAGTGTTAGAGTGGACTGTAATGTGGACAGAATACAAACACCTCCGAAGACTTTGGCTAGTTGAAGGCTGAATGGAGGTATGTCTACTTTGCCCAGTCTCCTCAGTATCTCCAGTGTAACCGCTGCCAGCGTGCTGGTGAGGCACTGGATGAGAGTGAGGTAGTTGAAGTTATAAGTCGTGATGAGAAATTTTAGTAAAATGTTCAACGATCCCGAGAAAAATCCATGAGCAACAGCGACTGAGATACCAAGTAAACGACCTTTACAAACTTCCATGCTTGCCTTGAATTTCTCTTTACGCAAGAGCAAGAAAATTAAAATATTGGTCAGTCTTTATTGAGCACTCACTCAGTCCCTTGGAAGAAAGTGGTGTACACTGTGTACAGTCTTCCTCCTTGAACGCACAGCTGTAAATGTCCAAGTTGTTAACGTCAGGATGTTTAAATGTTTTAATTGCAAGCAGGACCTTAAAAGGAGATAGAGGCTGGTCCCAAAACGTTGAAGAGAAAAAAAGCTTGGGTATGCTGATGCATCTGTTTAAATTTGCAGCCAGCCAGCATGCGTTTTTCATTAATTAAATTACCTCATGTAGGAGAAGTTCTAGCTTTCTTTCTTTTGCTTCACATGCTGTTGGATACAGCAGAGAGAGACCAGAGACTGCTGGAAGAGCTGTTGGGAAAGAACTAAACTACAGTGTGACGTGCACCAGTACTGTATATCCCCTCTAGCACCAGAGAGCTGCATGGGCGCAACACTTAATTAAGCGCTGAATTTGCCTTGTGGAATAACACATTTGCTGCAACAAAGGTTACCTTTTACTCACAATAAAGGGGCCATTCCATGAAACCGGTACGATTTGAGTCACTCTTACCTTTAAGTATATTGTAAGTATTGGGTCATAAAGCTTTTTAAATTAAATGTGTTTATATATATAATATATATATATTTTTATTGTTGTTTTATTTAACCTTTATTTAACTAGGCAAGTCAGTTAAAGACACATTCTTATTTACAATGACCAAAAGTATGTGGACACCTGCTCATCAAACACCTCATTCCAAAATAATTGGAATTAATATGGATATAACAGCCTATTATATATGTATGTTATAACAGCCTCGACTCCTCTGGGAAGGCTTTCCACTAGATGTTGTAACATTGCTGCAGGGACTTGCTTCCTTTTAGCAACAAGAGCATTAGTGAGGTCGGGCCCTGATGTTGGGCGATTAGACATGGCTCGCAGTCAGCCTTCCAATTCATTCCAAAGGTGTTTGATGGGGTTGAGGTCAGGGCTCTGTGCAGGCCAGTCAAGTTCTTCCAGACCGATCTCAACAAACCATTTCTGTATGGACCTCAATTTGTGCACAGGAGCATTGTCATGCTGAAACAGGAAAGGGGCTTCAACAAACTGTTGCCACAAAGTTGGAATCACAGAATCATCTAGAATGTCATTGTATGCTGTAACATTAAGATTTCCCTTCACTGGACTAAGGGGCCTGAAACATGAAAAACAGCCCCAGTCAATTATTCCTCCTCCACCAAACTTTACAGTTGGCACTATGCATTGGGGCGTAGCGTTCTCCTGGCATCCGCTGAACCCAGATTCGTCTGTCGGACTGCCAGATGGTGAAGAGTGATTCATCACTCCAGAGAATGCGTTTCCACTGTTCCAGAGTTCAATGGCGACAAGCTTTACACCCAGTGTGCATTTTGATCTTAGGCTTGTGTGCGTGCGGCTGTTCAGCCATGGAAACCCATTTCATGAAGCTTCCGACAAACAGTTCTTGTGCAGACATTGCTTTCAGAGGCAGTTTGGAACTCGGTAGTGTGTGTTGCGACCAAGGACAGACCATTTTTATGCGCCATGCGCTTCAGCATTCGGCGATTCCGTTCTGTGATCTTGTGTGGCCAACCACTTCAGGGCTGAGCCATTGTTGCTCCTAGACATTTCCACTTCACAATAACAGCACTTACAGTTGACCGTGGCAGCTCTAGCAGGGCATGAATTAGATGAACTGACTTGTTGGGATGTGGCATCCTATGAAAGTGCCATGTTGAAAGTCACTGAACTCTTCAGTAAGTTCATTCTACTGCCAGTATTTGTCTATGAAGATTGCATGTCTGTGTGCTCAATTTTACACACCTGTCAGCAACGGGTGTGGCTGAAATAGTCCACTAATTTGAAGGTTATGTCCACATACATTAACTGACAGAAAGCGTACTGTCATAGATTTTGCCATAGATGTAAAAATCTATTTGCGCTTTTTTTTATTTATAAATGCATGATTATTGATTAAAATCACAATATTTTAGTTGCATACCTCAGTCTATCCCCCCATTGCATCAACCAATCTCCCCCATTGTCTCCTGCTCCTCTGATTTCCACCTTCGCCGACAAGCTCCTCGTCCTAGGGGTCGTCCCCCTGGTTGTGGGGGTACTGTCACGTCTGCTCCTGTTCCTCCCCTCCGGCGTACGACGTCGCCAGAGTACTAACCGCTGGTCCTGGGATTCATCTTTACGCACGCACACCTGACACTCATCATTATGCGCAGTACGTCGATACACAATCATAATGATGCACAGGTGATTTTAATCAATCATTATGATTCACACCTGGACTTCATTACCTTAATCATTCCCCTCCCCTTTATATGTCACTCTCCCATGTTCACTCACCAGTTAGTATTGTTCTTGTGTTTTATTAAAACGTTTCACCTGCACCTGCTTCCGACTCACCGTCCCATCATTGCACCCATACAAATAGTGAACTTATCCTTGTGTCATCAACTGGAAGTGACATCATACAAGTCTTCTGAACAATATGGTGCAAAGACAACCACGTCATGCATTTTTTTATATATATATTTTTTAAATGTATTTTTATTGTTAGATTGGCATCCTCATGCTCAACAACTCAACTCTGTTACATGAAATAAAGATAGAAATCTATTTCTTATCAAAACTTTTTTTATTGCAAAAATATAAGCCAATGCTACTGCATTGTCGGAAATAGACGCACAAGCATTTCGCTACACTCACATTAACATCTGTTAACCATGTGTATGTGAAAAATCTGATTTGATTTGATTTGAACCAACTTGACAGAGCTTGAAGAATTCTGAAAATAATAATGTGCAAATGTTGTATAATCCAGGTGTGCAAAGCTCTTAGAGACTCACCCAGAAAGACTCACAGCTGTAATCGCTGCCAAAGGTGATTTTACAAAGTATTGACTCAGGGGTGTGAATAGTCATGGAAATTAGATTTTTCTTTATTTCCTTTTCAATAAATTAGCACAAAAAAAAGTTACATTTTATAAAATAATTTTTTAATTCGGGCTGTAACACATCAAAATGTGCAATAAGTAAAGGGTGTGAAAACTTTCTGAAGGACCTGTAAGTGCTAGCAAAAATTGAAAAACAGATTACATTTCATTAAAGTAGTTTCCTTATCACATAAATGAGGATTAGGAAGAGGCTGTGTGGATGGGCAGGCCAAAATGAGAAAGTGTAGCTGCATGGTATGGATTGTGCAGAGTTAGGAGCATCCATGCAGATATGGTTAATGAGGTGTTTAATTATCCCTCTGTGATTCCACAATCAGTGGTCTACAGAGAGAATGCCCGGATAACAGCATAATTGAAAATAGAATATTGGAATGCAGCATAAGAGCCAATCTTGAATATTGTTTAATTTAAAAACCATTCAGACTCCATGGTGTTTCGTTTCCTGGCCATTTGACTGACCCCCCCCCCCCCCCCCCCAAAAAAAAGGAGACGATGTGATAAAACTCACCAACCAACCCCTTTTCTTTTACAAAGTAGATTTTTTTTCTGTTCCTGTTTCTTGAAGTCCTCTGTTATCAGCACTCAGAGTTCCTGGTTTATCTGTACTTCAAGAGTCCCAAAGAAGCATTTCAAAGGCACTTTTGGATTTTCCTGCAACTAATGTGCTGACTGCAGGCCTCTCTCTTTCTGGTTGATGAGGGGACAGATTGCTCACACTTCTCCCTCTCCTCTCCCTGCAGGTACTCTGGAAGGACATACTCTCACTGCATGCGTTTACATAAGGAGGGGTTCTAAGACATACTGGAGAATGCATTACCATACAGCTATGTATACAGTATTACTTTAATCATGACACAGGCATCCTCCTTGGGTGTGATGTGAAATAGCTGTTTTCTACTCCAGAGCAGTTGAGACTTTGAGGGAATTGTGGTGGTGTACTTTGACTAATGACTCAATAAGAGAAGTGATGTGTTCCGTAGGATCAAAGTCATTCTCTAGTCTCTTTCCAATCCAATGTTGACATTACGGATCTAAATGCTCTACTGATAATGATCTCCTCACAATAAATGTTCAGGACGCCTATATTGTGTTGATGTTAAGTGAACCTTACCAAAACAGTTATCTATTGTTGGTAATTCAGAAAGCAAATCTCATTGGAAAGGCAATTTGGCTAAAACATTTACCATGGATTTCAATGTAATGGATTTATCATAAAGAAGAGGGCCAACATCACAGTGGAAGAGTTCCATAAAAACATTTAAATGTACTTTGCATTGTACATGCAAATGGAAGTTGCTATTGCTCTTCACTTGCCACATATCACAATTCATGGACTAGACAGAATCTGGACAGGCAGTAACATTGTGCAAATAAAATGATTCATACAAAAACTGGTATTAATCTTTTTATAACATGTAATTACATATCAACTTCAACCTTACCCAATGCACTGTCACACAGACAATTCATTTTGTTTACCATACAGCAAAATAGTGGTTGGGGGAAGATGGGGAGGTATTCCATTATTATGGTATCAGATGTCTTTGACCCCTAGTTTTAGCAATTTACCATCAACTATTCACCTGTTATTAATATGACTGATAAATCCATATAAAACATTTAAACATAAATGCTTTTATAAATAGTCAGTATATTTTTTCCAATCATATTAACACTCCATCTTCTCAAAAATATTTTGCTGCTTCCATAAGCGCATGTTCATGAGAAAAATACGGATCTCTTAACATTAAATCAGTGCCCAATGTCCAACCAGTCTTACAAACAAACAGAAAAAACATACAAACAGAAAAGACTGACAAAACATGCACCCTTTGAAATTAGAGTGATTCCCCATTAAGGGCTCTGCACCTCCATATTATCCATTAAGGTGTCTTTGTTCAAGAACTGCAGGTTACGGACGGACCTCCACACCCTTAGGTAACTTTCACTCACAGACTGGTTGGCCTGGTTGGCCCGGTTCTTGTTATGAAAGGCCTCTCTCTGGAGTTCTACAGACTCCATGCTGTTGCTGGTGTCTGGAAGTGGGTAGTCACTGAGGCTCTGATCATTGAGGAGGTGGTCCTGAGTGGGGACCTGTTCAATCGATCCTTCATCAGACCATCCATGACCACTGGGCAGGGGCTCCAGGTCTCCGTTGGGAGGCTTCTTCTCAATGTAAGTTTGTCCAGGCAGAATCTCGTCCTTCCTTTGCTCCTCCAGGTCCTGGTAGAGGGTCTTCCTCCTGGTCTCAAAGTACTTGACGATGCAGTAGGTGATGGAGCCCACAGTGTTGACCACAACGCCGGCAACAAACAGGCTGGTGGGCTCCACGTCGCTGAAGGCCACCATGCCCACTGTGATGGTGGCGATGCTCTTCACCACTCCCACGAAGCTGGTGGTGACGGCCGAGTTGATGTAGGTGCATTGCAGCGTGGTGAAGTTCATGGCACAGCCGATGACTATGCAGAGGGAGAAGATGCCTGAGATGAAGGGGTTACTCCAGCCCGTGTAGCTCCACATGTTGATGGAGTCCATGCTGACAATGGAGCAGATTAAGAAAACTGGGGAGGCCATGATGGCGATGGAGTACTGGGCCGTGAGGGGGCCATATTCACTGTCTGTGCTGGTCTTCTGGATCAAGACCAGGTAGGAGGCGTGGATGATCACAGCCAGGACGCCCGTCACGTAGCCAAATGTGTCACCCGTCACGTCACCAAACCCTGAGTAAACACAGACACAGTGGTGAGAGAACAATAAAAAAAGAAAAAAAAGTGATTACATTAGTTTTTTAGGGGGTGAAACCTATTGTAAGGTATCCTGATGCTCTGAACATTATTAAAAAGTAATGTGTCATCTTTAACACACATTCTATCCATATGGATAGGATTCTATCCGTATGGTGTAAAGGGGACAGAGAATGGTGCTGAACTTTCCTCACAGTAGCAGCAACATTGAGAGCTGTTGCATCTGGATACTTTACCAAAGGGACGTTTCTAGAAAAAACGTTGGTAATCTCTTGTTTTTTTGGTTTATTTTTACACTAACCCCGTTCGTGTATTTGTAATATTAACTCTAGGATAGATTATTGCTGGTATGCAGTTTGAGGCCTATACACATTCATCAAAACTTACTGCGTAGTATGCACCCTATGCATAGGCTATTTAGAATAAATGATGATGTTTTCGTTTCTACTTTACTTTACTGTATAATTAGAAGTTAATGTTATTTGAATAAGTGTAATTTTACCAGCTAAAGCTGCTCCTCCAGTAGTGATGAGCACCGCCGTTATGACCCCCACAGACGGGATACCGTTCTTCAGAACGCATACGCCGATGCCTAGGGTGACCAACGGTAGACACCGTTTAAAAACCACATACATGGGTAGACTCAGTCCTCTGAGAGACCATAGTGTTAGAGTGGACTGTAATGTGGACAGAATACAAACACCTCCGAAGACTTTGGCTAGTTGAAGGCTGAATGGAGGTATGTCTACTTTGCCCAGTCTCCTCAGTATCTCCAGTGTAACCGCTGCCAGCGTGCTGGTGAGGCACTGGATGAGAATGAGGTAGTTGAAGTTATAAGTCGTGATGAGAAATTTTAGTAAAATGTTCAACGATCCCGAGAAAAATCCATGAGCAACAGCGACTGAGATACCAAGTAAACGACCTTTACAAACTTCCATGTTTGCCTTGAATTTCCCTTTATGCAAGAGCAAGAAAATTAAAATATTGGTGAGTCTTTATTGAGCACTCACTCAGTCCCTTGGAATAAAGTGGTGTACACTGTGTACAGTCTTCCTCCTTGAACGCACAGCTGTAAATGTCCAAGTTGTTAACGTCAGGATGTTTAAATGTTTTAATTGCAAGCAGGACCTTAAAAGGAGATAGAGGCTGGTCCCAAAACGTTGAAGAGAAAAAAAGCTTGGGTATGCTGATGCATCTGTTTAAATTTGCAGCCAGCCAGCATGCGTTTTTCATTAATTAAATTACCTCATGTAGGAGAAGTTCTAGCTTTCTTTCTTTTGCTTCACATGCTGTTGGATACAGCAGAGAGAGACCAGAGACTGCTGGAAGAGCTGTTGGGAAAGAACTAAACTACAGTGTGACGTGCACCAGTACTGTATATCCCCTCTAGCACCAGAGAGCTGCATGGGCGCAACACTTAATTAAGCGCTGAATTTGCCTTGTGGAATAACACATTTGCCGCAACAACGGTTACCTTTTACTCACAATAAAGGGGCCATTCCATGAAACCGGTACGATTTGAGTCACTCTTACCTTTAAGTATATTGTAAGTATTGGGTCATAAAGCTTTTTAAATTAAATGTGTATAGATATAATATATATATATTTTTATTGTTGTTTTATTTAACCTTTATTTAACTAGGCAAGTCAGTTAAAGACACATTCTTATTTACAATGACTACATGACCAAAAGTATGTGGACACCTGCTCATCAAACACCTCATTCCAAAATAATTTACATTAATATGGATATAACAGCCTATTATATATATATATATATATATATGTTATAACAGCCTCCACTCCTCTGGGAAGGCTTTCCACTAGATGTTGGAACATTGCTGCAGGGACTTGCTTCCATTTAGCAACAAGAGCATTAGTGAGGTCGGGCACTGATGTTGGGCGATTAGACATGGCTCGCAGTCAGCCTTCCAATTCATTCCAAAGGTGTTTGATGGGGTTGAGGTCAGGGCTCTGTGCAGGCCAGTCAAGTTCTTCCAGACCGATCTCAACAAACCATTTCTGTATGGACCTCAATTTGTGCACAGGAGCATTGTCATGCTGAAACAGGAAAGGGGCTTCAACAAACTGTTGCCACAAAGTTGGAATCACAGAATCATCTAGAATGTCATTGTATGCTGTAACATTAAGATTTCCCTTCACTGGACTAAGGGGCCTGAAACATGAAAAACAGCCCCAGTCAATTATTCCTCCTCCACCAAACTTTACAGTTGGCACTATGCATTGGGGCGTAGCGTTCTCCTGGCATCCGCTGAACCCAGATTCGTCTGTCGGACTGCCAGATGGTGAAGAGTGATTCATCACTCCAGAGAATGCGTTTCCACTGTTCCAGAGTTCAATGGCGACAAGCTTTACACCCAGTGTGCATTTTGATCTTAGGCTTGTGTGCCTGCGGCTGTTCAGCCATGGAAACTCATTTCATGAAGCTTCCGACAAACAATTCTTGTGCAGACGTTGCTTTCAGAGGCAGTTTGGAACTCGGTAGTGTGTATTGCGACCAAGGACAGACCATTTTTATGCACTATAGGCTTCAGCACTCTGCGATTCCGTTCTGTGATCTTGTGTGGCCCACCACTTCAGGGCTGAGTCATTGTTGCTCCTAGACGTTTCCACTTCACAATAACAGCCCTTACAGTTGACCGTGGCAGCTCTAGCAGGGCATGAATTAGATGAACTGACTTGTTGGGATGTGACGTCCTATGACAGTGCCATGTTGAAAGTCACTGAACTCTTCAGTAAGTTAATTCTACTGCCAGTATTTGTCTATGAAGATTGCATGGCTGTGTGCTCAGTTTTACACACCTGTCAGCAACGGGTGTGGCTGAAATAGCCGAATCCACTAATTTGAAGGTTATGTCCACATACATTAACTGACAGAAAGCGTTTTGTCATAGATTTTGCCGTAGATGTAAAAATCTATTTGCGCTTTTTTGTTGAGGATTTTTTTTATAAATGCATGATTATTGATTAAAATCACAATATTTTACCTGCATACCTCAGTCTATCCCCCCATTGCATCAACCAATCTCCCCCATTGTCTCCTGCTCCTCTGATTTCCACCTTCGCCGACAAGCTCCTCGTCCTAGGGGTCGTCCCCCTGGTTGTGGGGGTACTGTCACGTCTGCTCCTGTTCCTCCCCTCCGGCGTACGACGTCGCCAGAGTACTAACCGCTGGTCCTGGGATTCATCTTTACGCACGCACACCTGACACTCATCATTATGCGCAGTACGTCGATACACAATCATAATGATTCACAGGTGATTTTAATCAATCATTATGATTCACACCTGGACTTCATTACCTTAATCATTCCCTCCCCTTTATATGTCACTCTCCCATGTTCACTCACCAGTTAGTATTGTTCTTGTGTTTTATTAAAACGTTTCACCTGCACCTGCTTCCGACTCACCGCCCCATCATTGCACCCATACAAATAGTGAACTTATCCTTGTGTCATCAACTGGAAGTGACATCATACAAGTCTTCTGAACAATATGGTGCAAAGACAACCACGTCATGCATTTTTTTATATATATATTTTTTAAATGTATTTTTATTGTTAGATTGGCATCCTCATGCTCAACAACTCAACTCTGTTACATGAAATAAAGATAGAAATCTATTTCTTATCAAAACTTTTTTTATTGCAAAAATATAAGCCAATGCTTAATTTCATGCATGCCATGTCGTCCCCTGTTCTTCACCACATGAGGAGCACATTTTGAGCCAAAAAACTCAACCCAGCCACACTCAACCCTAATACTTGTTTGGCCATAACAGGGTTGTAAGACTGTGACATGATTGAGTTTGTCACTTTGTTTGGGAAGTTTTCCAATTATTCCAATTAATTATTGTCTATGTTTATTCTTATAACCACATGCATATGTTGACTGTAATGTTCTCCATGTTGTAGGTCGACTTTGGGCAAAAACACAAAAAATAATGGCTTTAAACTGTATAACTGATCAATGCACCATCATACCAGGTAATTTAATGCAAGATATATATATATATATATAAAATGGATGAATAAGATATTTGGATACAGAAGTGCTATTTCTTACCGATCTCTACACCTTCCGTTCAAAAACAAATCCTGGCTACAGTAGCTACAGTGGCTAGCTTAGCTAATGAACTAGCAACACATAACCAAAATGACACATTGATGAACCACCAAAGGCACACCCCATTTCTGTTTGAAAGAGGCGGAGTTGGAAAAATTTTCGTGCCCAAAGGCAATAGGAATATATACCAGTAGAGGCTGCTGAGGGGAAGACGGCTCATAATAATGGCTGGAACAAGGTAAATGAAATGGCATCAAACACATGGAAACCATTGTTTGATGTATTTGATACCATTCCACTTATTCCGCTCCAGCCATTACCACGGGCCTGTCCTCCCCAGTTAAGGTGCCACCAACTTCCTGTGATATATACAGCAGTCCATAGGCCATGTGTATAGGTGTATTAGAGTGAAGTCACTGGAGAGAGCATTCTATTCTTGTCAATCAACATTTCTGCGTAGATCTTCACAGTCTAAATCTTTATATGTGTATATGCCATCTGATATATTGTGATGTCAGCTGCATGTGCTCAACACAGAAGCAACTCAACTGCAAGTGCTTCAACATACAGCATTTCAGTTTCAGCAAGAAGGTGCCAACTGTTGTGCCACAGCCATGCAATGGGGTGAAAGGTAGCCTATAGTGGTTAAGAGCATTGGGCCAGTAATAGAAAGGTCGCTGGTTCGAATCCCCAAGCCACTAGGTGAAAAATCTGTCTATGTGCCCTTGAGCAAGTCACATTACCTTAACTCCTCCTGTAAGTCACTCTGGTTTATTAAGAGTGTCTGCTAAATTATGTAAATGTAAGGAAATACAGTAGGGAAGTCCAGGGCTGTGGTGTATGCTCAGATACAGTGAAGACCTACATTGAGTGTACAAAACATTTGGAACACCTTTCTACATTAAATTAGTTTCACTTCTTTTTTCCCCTCAGAACAGCCTCAATTCATCAGTTCGAATGGATTCTACAAGGTGTCAAAAGCGTTCCACAGGGATGCTGGCCCGTGTTGAATCCAATGCTTCCCACAGTTCTGTCTAGTTGGCTGGATGTTCTTTGGGTGGTGGACCATTCTTGATACACACGGAAAACTGTTGAGCATGAAAAACCCAGCAGCGTTGCAGTTCTAGACACACTCAAACCAGTGTGCATGGCATCTACTACCATACCCCATTCAAAGGCACTTAAATATTTTGTCTTTGTCTGTCGTGCCGTGATAAATGGGGAGCCAGGCACATGGACCCAGTTCATTTTCCTTAAGACACAAAACTTTGAGGAGAATCCTCAATTCCTCACTATGTTATCTCAACCACTCATATGGCCTCTGATGTCTTAACTATATCTATAGATTCATTCTGACCATGCCAATTTAGCTTCCAGTGTGGAAAATCAACATTAGGGCAGATAATTAAAATACAATAGGCATACAAAATATATTAACAAAAAATGGAATTAGAATGTTTCCTGATGATATCCCTATTTGCCAAGAAAGGCAAATTCTAATATTCCCCGTTAGTTTTCCCATATCAACAAGGAGGAATTACTGTAAGAGTGATAAGAATGCATCCAGTGTTATTGCCATTACGTTATTTAGTCCATAGCTCTAAGCAAATCTTGATAAGACATGAACAACAAAAACAAACCTAAACATTAACATTAAAGTAGGCCTATAGGCGACAGAATAAAGTGGTGAAAGACAATGAATTGCAAAAAAAAGCAATGGCAAAGACTGTAAATAACTAATTTAAAGAGAGTTATAGCAAATGTGTGCATATTTCAGTTCTGTGCCATGCCAGACAGCTCTGCAGTGACTCTGCTTCATGTGAGACCTTCAAAGAGAGAGTGAGTGCCCATAGAGAGTGAGTGCCCATAGAGAGTGAGTGCAGTCACTTTTATTATGATAATTACTCACAGAAAAAATGGTTGCAGAGAACATTTGGATCAGGCCTCAGCATTGTAACTCTTATGCATTAAGCAGCACAAAGCTGGGATCGCTGAGGGCTAAATTATGGATCTCTCCACTCAACTGTTCCTCTAGGGATCACAGAACTTTCTGTCAGATTCATGACATTTACTTTCATAACCCAAGAATGAGTATTTGGCGCATCCTAAGTATTCGGCATATGTGACAAATAAAGTTTGATTTGAGCTGCCAAGCAGCCCGTGACACTTCCATTGAAAGAAAAACTGGCCTCCATTAATTATTTTACCTTAAAACATAAAGTGAAAGCCACATAGAGGCCAGCGCTGCAGCAGTCTGGAGGGTTAACTTAGGAAGAGGAGGAGGAGGGTAGGAAGAGGAATGACCCCTGAGGGGTATACCTGTCCCCAGTCCCTGCTGGGTGGCCGAGAGCGGAGAGATCCAATCCCATACTTCAACTTTCTCCAAAATCGGAATTAGGAATTCTGAATTCTGCGCTTGCAGCTGTAGTGTGAGAGCCTCTTTGTGGATTTCCTCTGAATGTTAGAATAGCTGTCATATTCTCCCCCTCTGTGATGTATTACCCCAGCCTGGCCTCAAAGCAGCTCAAACTCCTGATCCATAAGGAGCTGTTAACATGTAATTGCTAAAGTTTGGAGGGTCTATGTAGGGGAGGAGAGGCTGCTCTTCTGTGTGGTGTGGTGTGGTGTGGTGTGGTGTGGTGTTTTGTGGTGTGTTGTGTGGTGCTGTTCTGTGTGGTGCTATACTGTGTTGTGCTGTTTTGTGTGGTGCTGTGTGGTGCTATACTGTGTGGTGCTATACTGTGTGGTGCTATACTGTGTGGTGCTATACTGTGTGGTGCTGTGTGGTACTGTGTGGTGCTATACTGTGTGGTACTGTGTGGTGCTGTACTGTGTGGTGCTGTTCTGTGTGGTGCTATACTGTGTGGTGGTGTTCTGTGTGGTGCTATACTGTGTGGTGCTGTTCTGTGTGGTGCTATACTGTGTGGTGCTGTTCTGTGTGGTGCTGATCTGTGTGGTGCTATAGTGTGATACTGTGTGGTGCTATACTGTGTGGTACTGTGTGGTGCTATACTGTGTGGTACTGTGTGGTCCTATACTGTGTGGTGCTGTTCTGTGTGGTGCTGATCTGTGTGGTGCTATAGTGTGATACTGTGTGGTGCTGTACTGTGTGGTGCTATACTGTGTGGTACTGTGTGGTGCTGTACTGTGTGGTGCTGTTCTGTGTGGTGCTATACTGTGTGGTGGTGTTCTGTGTGGTGCTATACTGTGTGGTGCTGTTCTGTGTGGTGCTATACTGTGTGGTGCTGTTCTGTGTGGTGCTGATCTGTGTGGTGCTATAGTGTGATACTGTGTGGTGCTATACTGTGTGGTACTGTGTGGTGCTATACTGTGTGGTACTGTGTGGTCCTATACTGTGTGGTGCTGTTCTGTGTGGTGCTGATCTGTGTGGTGCTATAGTGTGATACTGTGTGGTGCTATACTGTGTGGTACTGTGTGGTGCTATACTGTGTAGTGCTATACTGTGTGGTACTGTGTGGTGCTATACTGTGTGGTGCTATACTGTGTGGTGTTGTTCTGTGGGGTGCTATACTGTGTGGTGCTATGCTGTGTGGTGCTATACTTTGTGGTACTGTGTGGTGCTATACTGTGTGGTGCTATACTGTGCGGTGATGTTCTGTGGGGTGCTATACTGTGTGGTGCTATGCTGTGTGGTGCTATACTGTGTGGTGCTATACTGTGTGGTACTGTGTGGTACTGTGTGGTGCGCTGTGTGTTTGGGGCTGTATTATAGGAGACAACCCGTCACGTGTAGACTGAAGAGGGTAGTGGGCTGTGTAAAGGCTGGATCTTCATGCCGTAATGAGATAGAGGTTGGGAGGCTATATGCTTTAGCCTGTGGTTTATTCTCTCCACTGATGGCGAGAGGGAGAGAAGAACTGCTGCAATAGTATCTCCCCTCCTCCATATTGCATGCCCCCTCTTCCTGGCACAGCTAACCAAACCCTCCAGCACCCCCACAGGCTGGCAACAGGCAAACCTGAGCCTGACAGAGAACAATTTAGGCAAAATGCATGCTTGCTCAAACACACTTATCCCAACAAATTGTTTGGAGCGCCAAGCAGGCTTTTGTGTAGTTGTGCTGGGTAGGTGTAACGGATGTGAAATGGCTATCTAGTTAGCGGTGGTGCGCGCTAATAGCATTTCAAGTGGTGACGTCACTTGCTCTGAGACCTTGAAGTAGTGGTTCCCCTTGCTCTGCAAGGGCCGTGGCTTTTGTGGAGCGATGGGTAACGATGCTTCGTGGGTGACTGTTGTTGATGTGTGCAGAGGGTCCCTGGTTCGTGCCTGGGTCGGGGCGAGGGGACGGAGTAAAGTTATACTGTTACATTTGTGCCGTATAACACCACACAGAACAGCACCACACACCACCGAATCACGGCACCAATGTAACCCGGATCATCAATTAACTATTGATAAACAAAACATTGAACAACAATTGTGTGCTGTAGCATTTACGTTGACATTGTTTCAATAGACAATCAATGTTTGGCACTCGCTATTGTTGTTTGAAAAAGTCACTGTAAAAGATTAAAACATTCTGCCCACACCTCTACTTAAATGTGATCAAATTTGCCATTGCGCATTATTTTAGAAACTGTCACAGCCCAGTTCCAACATCTCCAAATCATACAGAAAATTAGGGCATTTTTGTTACCATAAAAGGAGAGCCTTTCTGAGGCCGGGTTGTAAACGATCGTTCACGAGCGCACAAATATAGAATGGCTCTGATTTATCAATGAAACCATGCAAATCCTAGAAGCTCCATGTACACCAACATTCTGTGAGAAATTGACACATGGTTAATAAATGAGGCCCCTGGGAACCAAGGAGCTGACCGTGGACTACAGGAGAAAGAGGTGGTAGTAGAGCAGGTCAAGAGCTTCAAGTTCCTTGGCATCCACATCCCTATGGACTTATAATGGTCCACACAAACCCAAAAAGTCGTGAAGAGGTCACGACAGCGCATCTTCCCCCTCAGGAGGCTAAAACGATTTGGCATGGGCCCTCGGATCCTCAAAAAGTTCTACAGCTACACCATCGAGAGCATCTTGACTGGCTGCATCACCACAAATGCAGCGCCCTCGACAGCAAAGCGATACAGAGGGTGATGCAGACAACACAGTACATCACTGGGGCCGAGCTCACTGCCATCCAGGACCTCCATATCAGGTGGTGTCAGATGAAGGCCTGGAAAATTGCCAAATACTTCAGCCACCCAAGCCATAGACTGTTCACTCTGCTAACGTCCAACAAACGGCACCGGAGCGTCCGGCTTTTGGACCAACAAGCTCCGAGACAGCTTCTACCCCCAAGCCATAAGACAGCTAAATAGCCATAAGACCGCTCAATAGTTCATTAAATGGTTACCCGGACTATCTGCATTGACCCTATCCTGCACTGACTCTTCTGTGTACACTCACAAGACGATGTACACTGAGTGTACAAAACATAAAGAACACCTTCCTAATAATGATTTGTACTTGCAACCCCCCCCCACTTAATGATGGTGTTGGAGTCGTGCCTGGCCGTGCAGTCATGAGTGAACAGGGAGTACAGGAGGGAACTGAGCACGCATCCCTGAGGGGCCCTCGTGTTAGGGCTCAGCGTGACGGATGTGTTGTTACCTACCCTTACCACCTGGGAGCGGCCCGTCAGGAAGTCCAGGACCCAGTTGCAGAGGGAGGTGTTCAGTCCTAGGGTCATTAGCTTAGTAATGTGCTTCGAGGGCACCATGGTGTTGAACACTGAGCTGTAGTCAATGAATAGCATTCTCACATAGGTGTTCCTTTTGTCCAGGTGTGAAAGGGCAGTGTGGAGTGCAAAACAGATTGCATCATCTGTGGATCTGTTGGGGCTGTATGCAAATTGGAGTGGGTCTAGGGTTTCTGAGATAATGGTGTTGATGTTATCCATGACCAGCCTTTCAAAGAATTGTATGGCTACAGACGTGAGTGCTACGGGTCAGTAGTCATTGAGGCAGGTTACCTTAGTGTTTTTGGGCACAGGGACTATAGTTGTCTGCTTGAAACATGTTTCTATTACAGACTCAGACAGGAAGAGGTTGAAAATGTCAGTGGAGACACTTGCCAGTTGATCAGCGCCCGCTCGGAGTACACCTCCTGGTAATCCGTCTGGCCCTGCGGCCTTGTGAACGTTGACCTGTTTAAAGGTCTTTACTCTATACAACAGTTTTCTTCAGTGCAACGTATCCCTCAGGAAAAGGTACGAGTAGCATTTGAGAGTTTTCCAAGTGCTCTGCAGTGGTAAGTGTCCATTGCAGTGGTAAGTGTCGCTATGTCGGAACCTCTTGCAGCACTGTTTTCCAAGGTGGTGGGGTCCAATGACTGAGTCCTGTGGTTGAGATTAATGTATGGTCCAGTGAGGTGGTAGACGATACTGATGTATGTGTTAGCTGGTTGGGGATGTGCAGTGAGAGGACAGTGAGACATGAAATGATTGTTGTTAGTTACCTGGTTGAGGTTGTTTAGGTTGATGTCCAGGCCACAGACAAACTCTGAGTGGTGCTTCAGCATCTCCAGCAGCGGCTGCTCTCTCCTGGAGCAGTCCCAGAGCCTGTGGAAGCAGACACAGCCCAACACAACACCAGGCAATCAAACTAATTGAAAAGCCATTTCTCTTTCCCCCTTCCCCCTTCCCCTTCTGACGGTGGGGGTGGTGGCTAAAAGCCCTGACGCAGCCCGCGCCAGACTGATCCACTTTGCAAATGTAATTAAATCATTTATTTTGAAAATACTCTGGGCCTATTGAAATACATTAGGGAAGCAATAATACTAACACTGCCATAGAGCACAGCCAAGGCCTGTGTTCTATGTGTGCCGGGGGAGTCAGTCATTTAGAGTGATATTATAGAAAGAAAGCTGTTAATCAGCATTAGGCCTTTCCCATACTATGACTGCACTGTGGGACTGGAGCCCATTGGAAGTTAACAAGTGGGATTGGAAAAGGGAAAGAGGATACCTAGTCAGTTGGACAACTGAATGCATTTACCTAAATGTGTCTTCCCTCTGAATCAGAGGGGTGTGGGGGGCCGCAAGGGAAGCAGTTGTTGTTAGGGGTTAACTGCCTTGCTCGAGGGCAGAACGGCAGATTTTTCCACCTTGCCGGCTACTGTCCCAATGCTCTAACTAGTAGGCTACCAAGAGAGAATGCACAACTCGTTTGAATCAAAGGAAATAAGAGGTTTGGAAAAACAATGCAGAGGATGAATACGTGTTCTCTAGTCTAAATGATAGATCGGTGTTCAACAGAAGAATGAAACAGATCCACAAAGAGAACAAGGCTCCCCCTTTAAGTCTGCAGTACATAACAACCCATTCACTTTAAAGAGAGCAGTGTCAGTAGGACTCAGAAGATGACACAGTCTATTTACATGACTTACACTCATTAAGTTTCTGTGGAAACAAACAATAAATCTGATCCAGGCCCAGTGATGACGTGGTCTGGCTCAGACACTGTAGGTGGCTCTCGCTCTCGTTCCTGCCACAATGCCCAGCCAGCTCTCAGGCTAATTCAGGTGAGACAATATCCTGCTATAATTAGCCCTCCAATAACAGGAGGCAGCGGCCAGCACATTGTTTACCTTCTGTCCCAACACTTCTGATTGAACAGAGCCCACCATGGCAAGCCAAGCTCACCTAGCACTGTGAATCAAACAGGACACATAATGTCATGTAAACACCAGAAGCTGGTAGAATTCTAAAGACACCCAACATGAGGCCTTGGATGAGGTTTGTGTTACGACCGATGCCTTCGCCTCAATCCAGTCCCATGCCTCTAATGAATGGACAGTACAGGCATGACACACAAGGCACAGGCCGTCTTTTTCGATCTATAGGAAAACAAAGCTTTTGTTCAGAAGTGCCATGATGATCTTAGGAAAATCATTTCCGTTAATTACCTTTAAAGTGAAGGTGATCGATGCAGTGCAGTACAGTACTGGACAATAATGACCTGGTGTCTTAGCTGAATATGAGACAGCAACATGTTCCTAATGGTAAAACACACTGCTCTAAACAGTAATGCTCCAGGACTTGTTTATGTAGCTTCCAGAGTGGCCGTACTTCGGATGTAAATCTGCATACACACATGGTCTTACAACTTACACTAACAATCCTTGTTTAATACCCGGTCAGGTACACATACACAAATGTGAATGATGTTACACACGAATACAAGTCACTGAGGCCAGAACAACACAATATTGTAAGTTAGCCTTGAGGCAAAAATTGTCATGTGCCGCATGAGAGACTCATGATCCTGCTCTGTGCCCAGGAGCACAGAAGCACCAGGGTGGGACACAATGATGACTATGATATATAGAAGTGCTCTCCCATAGCCACTGACTTTCACATGTGACAGTGGAAACAAAAAGCCTGATCAAGGAAAGTGACATGTAAATAGCAGCATATGTGTGGTATGTATGTTAAGAGTTCAAGGTGTGCCTTGAATTACAGTATGACAATAATCCAGTGATTGGGCATATCAAAGAAAAACGTCCCAAAAAGGACTCATTCCTGAGTGTTTTTTCTTTGGTAAGCCCAATCAAATCAAATCACATCTTTGAATTTTTTATTTTATTTTTTTATTTCACCTTTATTTAACCAGGTAGGCTAGTTGAGAACAAGTTCTCATTTGTAACTGCGACCTGGCCAAGATAAAGCATAGCAGTGTGAACAGACAACAACACAGAGTTACACATGGAGTAAACAATAAACAAGTCAATAACATAGTAGGAGAAAAAAAAGGAAAAAAAAGAGAATCTATATACAATGTGTGCAAAAGGCATGAGGAGGTAGGCAATAAATAGGCCATAGGAGCGAATAATTACAATTTAGCAGATTAACACTGGGGTGATAAATCATCAGATGATCATGTGCAAATAGAGATACTGGTGTGCAAAAGAGCAGAAAAGTAAATAAATGAAAACAGTATGGGGATGAGGTAGGTAAATTGGGTGGGCTATATACCGATGGACTATGTACAGCTGCAGCAATCGGTTAGCTGCTCAGATAGCAGATGTTTAAAGTTGTTGAGGGAGATAAAAGTCTCCAATTTCAGAGATTTTTGCAATTCGTTCCAGTCGCAGGCAGCAGAGAACTGGAAGGAAAGGCGGCCAAATTAGGTTTTGGCTTTAGGGATGATCAGTGAGATACACCTGCTGTGGGGCGCGTACTACGGGTGGGTGTTGCCATCGTGACCAGTGAACTGAGATAAGGCGGCGCTTTACCTAGCATAGCCTTGTCGTGTGTAACATTTGTCACATACAACACATTCACCTTATAGTGAAATGCTTACTTACAAGCCCTTAACCAACAATGCAGTTTTAAGAAAATACCCCCCCAAAAGTAAGAGATAATAATAACAAATAATTAAAGACCAGCAGTAAATAAAAATAGCAGGGCTATATACAGGTGGTACCGGTACAGAGTCAATGTGCTGGGGCACCGATGTCAAGGTAATTGAGGTAATAAGTACATGTAGGTAGAGTTATTAAAGTGACTATGCATAGATAATAACAGAGAGTAGCAGCAGTGTAGGGGGGGGGGGGGGGGGGGGGGGGCAATTCAAATAGTCTGCATAGCCATTTTATTAGATGTTCAGGAGTCTTATGGCTTGGGGCAAGAAGCTGTTTAGAAGCCTCTTGGACCTAGTCTTGGCGCTCCGGTACCACTTGCCATTAGGTAGCAGAGAGAACAGTCTATGACTAGGGTGGCTGGAGTCTTTGACACTTTTTAGGGCCTTCCTCTGACACCGCCTGGTATAGAGGTCCTGGATGGCAGGAAGCTTGGCCCCAGTGATGTACTGGGCCGTACGCACTACCCTTTGTAGTGCCTTGCGGTGAGAGGCCGCGCAGTTGCCATACCAGGCAGTTGCCATACCAGGCAGTGATGCAACCTGTCAGGATGCTCTCGATCAGTGGGCAGATCATTAAGTCAGGCTGGTGCTGGCCCAAACCTCAGCAGCCAACCAGCTAACTTGCCCTCTGCACGCCACCAGATAGATAGACAAGTTGTTGCACTGGGGAGGCCTGCTCTGATGATGTGGGCTCTGTTGGTGGAGGCATGTCGTTTAGTTTAGTTTATTCATTCAACCTTTTTAAAAACAAGCACACATACAACTTGAAAAATGTACATGAGTAAAATCATCACAGACTCATTTCTATTGTGGTCCTCTTGTGACAAGATGGCTCGGCAAGATCGGCAGCACGGTTGTACACACTATGGCTGCGAAATATATAAAAAACATTAAAAAAAGAAGAAAAACATCTATTTCATTATTACAGTTATATCGGAAGGGACATTCATACATTCATTTGGGCAGACAAGAAATCAGAAAGGTTTTCAGTATTTTTCTTGAAGCTGTTTTTATGGGCAAATGCAGCTCATTCCACCTTGATGCTCCTCTATACAAGAAAGTACCTTTCCTAGCATTACTCATGAACCTGTATAAGCACACAGTTGCAACACCTGATCTGGTGCTGTGGTTGTGTCTGAGTGCAGAACCATAAATAATCCTATTAACCAGACCCAGTCTAATCTGGAACCCCCTAGCCTCAACAGGCAGCCGTTCGAGCTCCTGAAAGTATGTGGACTCGCCTTAAATACTATCTTGATCAGCGTATTTTGGGCTATCTGGAGCTTCCCTTTCAGAAGGTTAGATAAGCCCCCAAACCATGAAGTACTAGCGTAGTCAAATGTAATTGAATGAGGGCAGTGGCTAGAATGCTCATGGAGTCTTTATCAAGCAGCGTGGACTTTCTAGACAAAAACTTTGTCCTAGCATTAATCTTCCCTAACACTTTAATGACCATGCTCACACCTACCAAGCTTCCATCAATGATGCATCCCAGGTAGCTAACAGAAGTTTTAATAGTCAGCATCTCACTCCCTAACTCCAAAATAATTGCCTCAGTTTTACCAAAGTGCAGAGATGATCTGCTTATTAATTCAATTCCATTTATTGGCATGGGAAACATATGTTAACATTATCAAAGCAAATGAAGTAGATAATATACAAAAGTGAAATAAATAATAAAAATGAACAGTAAACATTACAATCACAGAAGTTCTAAAAGAATAAAGACATTTCAAATGTCATATTATGTATATAAACAGTGTTGTAACGATGTGCAAATGGTTAAAGTACAAAAGGAAAAATAAATAAACATAAATATGGGTTGTATTTACAATGGTGTTTGTTCTTCACTGGTTGCCCTTTTCTTGTGGCAACAGGTCACACATCTTGCTGCTGTGATGGCACACTGTGGTATTTCACCCATTAGATATGGGAGTTGATCAAAATCGGGATTGTTTTCGAATTCTTTGTGGATCTGTGTAATCTGAGCTAAATATGTGTCTCTAATATGGTCATACATTTGTCAGGAGGTTAGGAAGTGCAGCTCAGTTTCAACCTCATTTTGTGGGCAGTGGGCACATAGCCTGTCTTCTCTTGAGAGCCAGGTCTGCCTACGCGGCCTTTCTCAATAGCAAGGCTATGCTCACTGAGTCTGTACATAGTCAAAGCTTTCCTTAAGTTTAGGTCAGTCACAGTGGTCAGGTATTCTGCCACTGTGTACTCTCTGTTTAGGGCCAGATAGCATTCTAGTTTGCTCTGTTTTTTTGTTAATTCTTTCCAATGTGTCAAGTAATTCTCTTTTTTTTCTCTCATGATTTGGTTGGGTCTAATTGTGTTGCTGTCCTGGGGCTCTGTGGGGTCTGTGTGTTTGTGAACAGATCCCCAGGACCTGCTTGCTCAGGGGACACATCTCCAGGTTCATCTCTCTGTAGGTGATGGTTTTGTTATGGAAGGTTTGGGAATCACTTCCTTTTAGGTGGTTGTAGAATTTAACATCTCTTTTCTGGATTTTGATCATTAGCGGGTATCGGCCTAATTCTGCTCTGCTTGTGTTATTTGGTGTTCTACGTTGTACACTGAGGATATTTTTGCAGAATTCTGCATGCAGTCTCAATTTGGTGTTTGTCCCATTTTGTGAATTCTTGGTTGGTGAGCGGACCCCAAACCTCACAACCATAAAGGGCAATGTGTTCTATAACTGATTCAAGTACTTTTAGCCAGATCCTAATTGGTATTTCAAATTTTATGTTCCTTTTGATGTCATAGAATGCCAATCTTGCCTTGTCTCTCAGATCGTTCACAGCTTTGTGGAAGTTACCTGTGGTGCTGATTTGTAGGCCAAGGAATGTATAGTGTTTTGTGTGCTCTAGGTTAATGCTGTCTAGATGGAATTTGTATTTGTGGTCCTGGTGACTGGACCTTTTTTGGAATACCATTATTTTGGTCTTACTGAGATTTACTGTCAGGGCCCAGGTCTGGCAAAATCTGTGCAGAAGATCTAGGTGCTGCTGTAGGTCCTCCTTGGTTGGTGACAGAAGAACCAGATCATCAGCAAACAGTAGACATTTGACTTCAGATTCTAGTAGGGTGAGGCCGGGTGCTGAAAACTTTTCTAGTGCCCTTGCCAATTCGTTGATACATATGTTGAAGAGGGTGGGGCTTAAGCTGCATCCCTGTCTCACCCCATGGCCCTGTGGGAAGAAATGTGTTTTTTTTCTAATTTTAACAGCACACTTATTGTTTGTGTACATGGATTTTTAATGTTGTATGTTTTTCCCCCAACACCACTTTCCATCAATTTGTATAGCAGACCCTCATGCCAAATTTCATTTTTTTTAAATCAACAAAGCATAAGAAGACTTTGCCTTTGTTTTGGTTTGTTTGTTTGTCAATTAGGGTGTGCATGGTGAATACGTGATCTGTCCTACGATCATTTGGTAAAAAGCCAATTTGACATTTGCTCAGAACATTGTTTTCACTGAGGAAATGTACGAGTCTGCTGTTAATGATAATGCAGAGGATTTTCCCAAGTTTGCTGTTGATGCACATTCCAAAGTAGTTATTGGGGTTAAATTTGTCTACACTTTTGTGGATTGTGGTGATCAGTCATTAGTTCCAAATATTGCGGAAGATGCTAGAGCTAAGGATGATTTTAAAGAGTTTTAGTATAGCCAATTGGAATTTGTTGTATGTATATTTTATCATTTCATTGAGGATACCATCAACACTACAGGCCTTTTTGGGTTGGAGGGTTTTTATTTTGTCGTGTAGTTCATTCAAGGTAATTGGATAATCCAGTGGGTTCTGGTAGTCTTAAATAGTTGATTCTAAGATTTGTATTTGATCATGTATATGTTTTTGCTGTTTGTTCTTTGTTCTTTGTTATAGAGCCAAAAAGATTGGAGAAGTGGAATTGTTCTCCATAAGGAGAACAATCTGTGTCTTGTGTATGTCCTCAGTGGGTGTGGCGGGGTTGTCAGGAGGGCTATCAGGGTGGCTGTCAGAGGGGGTGCTCAGAGGGGGTGGGATCCCCTGGGCTTGGGGTTCTTCATTTGTCTGTCCTGCTGTGATTTCGACGTTATGGTCTGAGGTGGGCTGTTCTGCTGGCTTCTCTGTGGGGGTGGCCACCTCTCAAGTAGGTTGCTCTCTGTCACACGCCATCCCCCTCACCCTCTTTCTCCTGTTTATGTTGTCTCACTACAGTCCAGAGTGCAGATATGTCTCTCTCCACTTCCAGCTCTCCGGGTCTGGTCAAGGGGGTGTTGCTGTGCTGGACTGTTGTCTAGGTCAGTGTTGACTGGAGTGTAATCACCTGCTGTTCCAGCTCCACCTGCCTTCCTCCAGCTGGGTGAATGCATCCTTCATTTCAATGAGGGAGTAGTACTCTGTGCTGGGAGGTTGACTTGCTCGGGGTGGGGGTATCTTTCTCAAGGGAGAGATTCTCCTGCTGAGCTATTTAGTCCAGCTGAAACTGTTTGGGGTTGCCCTGTAACAATACTGTTCCAGACTTATAGAGATTTATATTAGCTGACTCAGAGTCCTCATTGTCTAATATCCTGAGTTCCCACCCCTCGTTAACAACACCCCCACCATGCCATGGGATGGTCTTTGTGGAAGATTAAGTTGCTTATGTTCCCATTTTTATAAGTCGGCAAAAAGTGTCTCTTGATTTTCCATAAGGAGCTCCATTTTGTACTCTTTTCTTGCCAAATTATTTTTTACACACAGAGGATACTGTATTTTAATTACCTCTGAACAGTGGGAGGCAGCTTCAAAGCCCTCTGCATTTGGTTGGGGTAGCCTGTTTGATTCTCCTGCCATTGTTGGGCTAAAGGTCTCTGACACCTCTCACTTGACACGCCAGTGCTAATTGAAGTTGTATCTCCTTCTTATTTATTTTTTTACCTTTATTTTACTATGCAAGTCAGTTAAGAACAAATTCTTATTTTCAATGATGGCCTAGGAACAGTGGGTTAACTACCTTGTTCAGGGGCAGAATGGCAGATTTTTACCTTGTCAGCTCGGGGATTCAATCTTTCAACTTCCCGGGTTGCTAGTCCAACACTCTAACCACTAGGCTACCTGCCGCCCCATGATAGTCCAACTCCTTGTCCTTGCTAGTCCAACTCCTTGTCCTAGCAAGATTGCTAGTCCAACTCAGAATTCAGTTCTCATAAAGTAAAATATATAATTGAAATGTATTTTGCTTCTTGGCTTTTGAATATAAAATATAGCAGACTAAACATTACCCACTCAGTTCCAGGTTGGATGGTGTATTTAGTTTGTTTGCCAGAGCATTTGCTGTATAGCTTGGGCCTCCCAGGTAATCCCGTAATTCTGTCCAAAATCAGTTTGTAGGTTTTGAGTTTTGATTTGGAGTGAAGATTATGCTGTGGAGTGTAGAATCCTGTACATGTCCCTGACAAAAAATCCAAGTTTATCTAACACCAAACCTATATTTTTCCAAGAACATGCTGAAAAATACAGGAGCTCATCTGCTCATGACCTCTTATTGTCTGCTAGCCATGTGCTAATGTTAGTAAGCTCTGTGCTAGGTATGCTCTCTAACATGGTTTTAATTTATACATACATACATGATGCTAAACAAACACACTTGACTGTCTGCATTGTTTGGGAATTGGGATCATGATCGTCTTCATGCAAAGACGACCCCATATATTTAAACTCAGAGAAAACCAGTCTACCTTGAAACTACAGATTCTATGACCCCACCCAACACAATATGATTGTGGTGTTGTCTTCCAACAACTGCTTGTATGTATATCTACACATCGTTCTACAGACCCTTAAACACAAGTGTTCCTGGAGGTTCATTTGTGTAATAATTCCAGGAGATTGACCTTCTTCCTGGAAACCTCATCTAGTGATCACGCTTCACTGACTTCACTAGTGTTTAGTAAATGTCTGACACTGCAAAGTTGAATGTGTTAAAAATGTGACTTTAGTAAAGGTAACGTAAAGGTAATGGCGGACTGAACGAAGTTATGTAGAGCACCTCAAGATAAAACATAATATTCGAAATATCTGCTAAATAGACTAAAATATTAGCACTACATAATCTGGTGAGTGATAAACCTTCAATCTGGATAATAACACAAAACAAATCCTAAGACTAGAGACATTTATCGACAAATATTACGAAAACAGGCAACAACCAAACATGACGGAGAGTAAGACAGGGGAACCGTTTACAAAACGCAAGCGAGATTCTTCGACAGATACTGACGATTTAATATTCTCACCACCGGGAATGGTAAAGGTCGAAACCGATCTGTTAAAATCAATAAATGACAAACTGGGTTTACTTGAATTACTTAGTAAGGATATAAAAGAGTTAAAGGCAAGCCTAGAGATGAGTGATGAAAAAGCTGCGACATTGGAGAAGGAAACACACGCGCTAAAAGGGACAGTCAATAAGATTCAAACCGAAATGAATGGAATTAAAAAAGAGAACATCGTTCTGAAGGAAGCCTTACTGGAGATTCAAACTAGATCCATGAGAGAGAATATGGTACTTACAGGTATCCAAGAAAAAGAAGGAGAAGTTCCTGAATCTATAGTTAGAGAGTTCCTCCGTACAGCGCTTCAGATTCCATGCGAAGTTGTCGACAAAATCCAACTTGAACGTGTTCACCGCTTCGGACAGAGAGGGCAGAGGTACGAACGCCCAATCGTTGCAAAATTTGCTTCATTTAAAGATAAAATAATGGTTAAAAGCCTAGGTAAAAGACTTGCTGGGACCAAAATTGGCATGAATGATCAGTTTCCGAAAGAAATTGCAGAACGGCGCAAAGTTCTGTATCCAATTTTCAAAGAAAACAGATTAAAAGCGAAACGAGTAGCTCTCGTCGTTGATAAACTATATATTGATAACCAGTTGTTCAGAGACACAAAGACTACTCCATGGTTATTTTAAAATTTACAAAGTTCTCATAGACGAGGAAAATAAACACAATTCAAGCCCGGTTACTGATTGTAACAATACAACAAAAAATATAGCTTTTTTATAAATCTTCACATATAACTAATTGAACACACAAGCACTATTTTTACACAGTGAAGATAAAAACTAAGTAAACAGAAGGCACAGTATGTGTGGACGGTATGGTTTGTGTTTATTTTATTTTTTATCCTATTTGTTATGTTTGGAAAGTTGAGTGAGTGAGTAATGAAATGGTTGCATATCCCAGAGCCAATGTATTGCTGTGAGCCGGGTATGAGAGGGCTTTCAATGTTGTTCAGATGATGGATATACTTTTATAATGAATTATACGTCTTATTTATTTATTGTCCTATCATGGAAAACTACATTTTTTTTATCTTAATAAATTATATCTAATTATTATCCTATTTTAATGGTACTGTCTATGGCCCTATACCCTAGACACCCACCTGAATGACCCAGATATTAAGGAGAAGTCCCTAACTGTTTTATGGGCTCGCTGTAAGCGGTCTATATGCAGCTAAAATGAGGTCAGAGACCAAGAGCAGCACTGCCCCCTCAAGATTCTGAGCCTGCTTGGCAGGGTTGGTCCTGCAAAGCCAAAGCCCCCTAAAGGGAGAGGAAAATATACAAGGCATTTCTCAAAGCTGCTAATGAGAACCTTGACGACCTTGTACCTAGCCGGTGGGGATTCCGGTGGGGTACCCCCACCCAGGCAGTGGCAGTGCTGGCAACACTAGCTGCAGTAACCCATGGGGAGGGGGTCACACTCGGACATTCAGAGAGGGGGTATATTATTGTGGCCCTGGCGGCACAGAATCAAGGTCGGACTGCATGGAGATGCGTGGGGACATGGTCATGACTGGTGGCCGTATTGTGGGTGTTTTTTCAGGAATAGGGTGTACATTTGACTGCCATTATCTAGGATATGACAATGGTAAATAAATTTCAATTTTTGCTTATTTTTTTGCGCGGTCTTGCAGGCCTTCTCATGCAGCTGCAACTGCAATAGCATTTGGAAATCATGACCCATCTTGAGTTGGGCTCTGGGATTGGTGCAACTGTTGAGAAAGTGAGCTTATGGTTGTGTGGGGGTAAGGGCTGAGTGTGTATGTGTGTATCCCACAACTGTTGCGAAAGAAGAAGTAAAAGATGTAAGGTACAATAGAGGATGATCCACAGCTATATATAATACAAATCGAGGTGACGGCAATGGAAATGCATATGGCAATTGATTTACTTCAATTCGGTAAATGGAACTGTATGCTCTTTTCAAAGAATGGATCCCAGTCGGTTCAGGGCTATGGGATACAGGGGGTCGAGGGTGGTCTGCCGGGCATTGGGATGACAAGCCATCTCGAGATGAGGCCTTTTAGCGGGTGGAATAGTAGGGACCAATTGGAGGTTTACTTAGTAGAAATGCAAATATCATGGTACAACTATATAGACACTCAATCATTATGTTACTTTTTAATAGTACGTTTACAAAAATATATTCTGATTAAAAGAATGAAAGGTGTGTCTCATGGTAAGTGGTGAAATAAGTATAGCCAGTTACAATTGTAATGGCTTAGCAGATAATAAGAAAAGACGATCAGTATTTACCTGGCTAAAAGAGAAGGATTATAATATTTATTGTTTACAGGAAACCCATTCAACAGTTTTAGATGAAGTTTTGTGGAAAAAGAACTGGGTGGGCAAAATATATTTCTCCCATGGGCAAAGAAATTCAAAAGGGGTGATGATCTTAATTAACAATAATTTTGATCCAAATGTGCAAATTGTCCAAACAGATCCTCAAGGTAGATGGATTATTTTAAATATGTTATTGGACAATAAACAAATATGGCTTGTTAACCTATACGGTCCGAATAATGATGATCCAAGCTTCTTTGAAAATATATATAAGAACTTATCAACTCTACAAGCAACACTAGACTCTATTATTATAATGGGAGATTTTAATACGGTCTTAAATAGCTCTATAGACCGGAAAGGAAATCACACTACAAATTATCACCCTCAGGCACTTAAGGAAATCATGAATGTCATGGATATATTGGAATTAGTGGATATATGGAGACTTAAATACCCTGATTTAGTGAGATATACATGGCGGAGGCTGAATCAAGCTAGTCGTCTTGACTACTTTCTTATTCCATTCTCTCTGGCACCAAAAGTTAAAAAAGTGTTGATAGGGGATAGAATGCGGTCGGATCATCACATAATTGGCATATATATTTCTCTTACAGAATTTCCACGTGGGCGAGGATATTGGAAATTTAATCAAAGTCTACTAGATGATAAATTGTTTAGAACTAGGACAGAAGATTTTATAACTGACTTTTTCAGACATAACATAGGTACAGCAGATCCCCTTATTGTATGGGACACTTTTAAGTGTGCCTTTAGAGGCCATGCAATTCAGTACTCATCTATAAAACAAAAGCAATTTAGATCAAAAGAGTCCATATTAACAAAGGAAATTGAAGGACTAACAGTACAGTTAGATAGCAATAAAAACGGTACCATAGAGGCACAGAATAATTTAGAGGAAAAACAAAAAGAAATGGAGGAACTTATTCAAGAAAGATCCAGTGTAATATATTATAAAAATAAAGCGAACTGGATGGAATATGGGGAAAAATGTACCAAATTCTTTTTCAATCTTCAATATAGAAATGCTACCAAAAAAAATGTATTAAAACTTGTGACAAATGATGGAGTCACGCATGATTCACCAAATGATATTTTGAAAGAGGAAGTAAAGTACTTTAAGAATATGTTTTCGTTTCAGGCTCCTCCATCTCCACTAACTGAAACTAATTGTATGGATTTTTTTCCTATTAATAATGTAAAATTAACATCTGAACAGAAAGACTCATGTGAAGGCCAAATTACAGAGGAGGAACTGCTTGTTGCAATTGGGGCCTTTAAAGATGGGAAAACTCCAGGGCTGGATGGCATACCAGTGGAAGTATACAAAACGTTTTTTGATGTACTCAAAGGACCATTATTAACTTGTTTTAACCACTCCTATATAAATGGTAGATTATCAGACACACAACAAGAAGGTCTGATATCGTTATTACTGAAACAGGACCCAAGTGGTATATATAAAGATCCAGTCCAATTAAAAAATTGGAGACCTCTTACACTTCAGTGTTGTGATGCCAAAATCCTAGCAAAATGCTTGGTGCATAGAATAAAAAAAGTTTTGTCAGATATTATTCATCCTAATCAGACAGGTTTTTTACATGGACGATACATTGGAGATAATATAAGGCAAGTACTGGAAACAATAGAACACTATGAGATATCGGGGACACCAGGCCTGGTTTTCATAGCTGATTTTGAAAAGGCTTTTGATAAAGTACGACTGGAGTTTATATATAAATGCCTAGAATATTTCAATTTTGGGGAATCTCTTATAAAATGGGTTAAAATTATGTATAGTAACCCTAGGTGTAAAATAGTAAATAATGGCTACATCTCAGAAAGTTTTAAACTATCTAGAGGAGTAAAACAAGGTTGTCCACTATCGGCATATCTATTTATTATTGCCATCGAAATGTTAGCTGTTAAAATTAGATCAAACATTAATATTAAAGGATTAGAAATCCATGGCTTAAAAACTAAGGTGTCATTGTACGCTGATGATTCATGTTTTCTTTTAAAACCACAACTAGAGTCTCTCCAGGGCCTCATAGAGGATCTAGATACCTTTGCTATCCTCTCTGGATTAAAACCAAATTATGATAAATGTACCATATTACGTATTGGATCACTAAAAAATACACATTTTATATTGCCATGTAGTTTACCAATTAAATGGTCTGACGGAGATGTGGACATACTCGGTATAAAAATCCCAAAAGAAAGAAATGATCTCACTCCAATAAATTTTTATAGAAAGTTAGCAAAAATAGATAAGATCTTGCTATGGAAGAGGCAAGTAGAAGGGGAAAAAAGTAAGGAACTTGTATGTCGGCCCTGTATTAAAGAACAAAAATGGTTAAAGAAAAGTGTGATAAATAAAAACATATACCAATTTCATTTAAGGACCAAAAAACTAACAGCTGTGCCATACAAATTGCAAAATAGTTGGGAAGAGATTTTCGATGTACCCATTCCATGGCACATGGTTTATGAATTGATACGCAAAACAACGCCGGATTCAAAACTTCGAATTTTTCAATATAAATTACTGTACAAAATTCTTGCAACTAATAGAATGTTATATATATGGGGTATACAATCTTCCCAGCTCTGCAGATTCTGTTGTGAGGAGGCAGAGTCATTAGATCATTTATTTTGGTATTGTCCATATGTAGCTCGTTTTTGGTCACAGGTCCAGGAATGGCTGAAGAATTGCAACATTTGCCTAAAACTAACGCTACAGATAGCAATACTGGGGGATTTGAAAAGCCATAGTCAATCAATCAATAATATAATAATTATTTTGGCAAAGATGTTTATTTTTAATTTACAATCTGTAGAAGCTATGAGAATAGGAAGGTTCAGGTCTTTTGTGAAGCATCACAGCACAGTTGAGAAATGTATGGCAAATAGAAATCCGAAATGGATGATGTTGGAAGATAGATGGGAGGGGTTGGGTGGAGCTGAAGGGTGGGACTAATAACAAGATAACCTGTTGGGGATGGGGGCGCTGTTTAGACTACTTATGCTAATTTGGCTAATTTTTTAAACGGCTTCCCACAAAATCCTTGATCGTACAATATGCATATTATTATTATTATTGGATAGAAAACAGTCTATAGTTTCTATAGGAGTTGAAATTTTGTCTCTAAGTGGAACAGAGCCCATTCTACAGCAATTTCCCTGACATGGAGTCAGATTTGAGAAATGTTGGCCACTCTTCTGAAGTCATTTAAAAGGGCACTGTCGTTGCTATGACTATACGGACACTTCTTACGTCTTCCCCTGGATGCCTTTACGTGATGACGATTCCAACGGGGTCGATTGCGCGTTCACAGGCCCTACAAATGAAAAAACCCTGAAGCTAGTCATTCTTTGGGAGCTGCGTCATGAGCCAAGTGGACACCGGCGCGCACCTGTTCCAAGCGTTAGTTTAGCCTGTTATATTTCTCCGGTCATCTTTTCACTCGTTATAGGAGTTAAAAACATCATAAGGTAGTTAATTTAAAGCGTTTTATAGCAATTTATATCCGTTTAGTGCGATTTTGGGACATTTATTTTTGCAACGATGTGAAAAGTTGGGCACGCTTTTCAGTTCATCCCGAACGCAGTTGACATTTCCACATGGCAAGAGGACAGCTTTCCACCAAAAGACGATTTCTCCCAAGAAAGGATCCTTTGCCCAAGATACTGATGGAAGAACAGCTCAAGGTAGGACATTTTTATTATGATAAATCGTGTTTCTGTCGAAACATTTTAGTGGCTTAGGACGCCATGTTTTTTGACGTAGCTTCGCTTGGCGCAAACTGTATTGAAAAGTAAGGATAAATTAAAAAATGTAATAACGCAATTGTATTAAGAATTAAATTGTCTATCAATCCCTGTCCACCCTATATTTTTTAGTCACGTTTATGAGTATTTATGTATAAGAGTAGATCACTGTCTAAGTGGCGCAAGGAAATTTTCTGACCAACTGAGCTACATTTCACATTGTCTAACCATGATTTTGGTGGCTAAATATAAACATTTTCGATCAAACTGTATATGCATGTTGTAATGTGATGTTACAGGAGTGTCATCGGAAGAATTCTGAGAAGGTTAGTGAAAAAATTAATATCTTTTGGCGATGTTGACTTTTATCGCTCACTTTGGCTAGAATCAATGCTGGGCTGCTAATTGCTATGTGCTAAGCTAATATAACGATTTATTGTGTTTTCGCTGTAAGACACTTAGAAAATCTGAAATATTGTCTGTATTCACAGGATCTGTGTCTTTCGATTCGTGTATGCTGTGTATTTTTACGAAATGTTTGATGATTAGTAGTTAGGTAAACACGTTGCTCATTGTAATTATTCTAGTCCATTTGTGACGGTGGGTGCAATTGTAAACTATGCCATATACCTGAAATATGCACTTTTTTCTAACAAAACCTATCCCATACCATAAATATGTTATCAGACTGTCATCTAATGAGTTTTTTTGTTGGTTAGGGGCTATAAATATCTTAGTTTAGCCGAATTGGTGATGGCTACTGGTGTTGGTGGACAAATAAAAGATGGTGGATTATGCTAATGTGTTTTTAGGTAATAGATGTACATCTTTACATATTGTGTCTTCCCTGTAAAACATTTTAAAAATCGGAAATGTTGACTGGATTCACAAGATCTGTGTCTTTCATTAGCTGTATTGGACTTTAATGTGTGAAAGTTAAATATTTTAAAAAAAATTTTTTTTTGAATTTCGCGGCACTGGTTTTTCAGTGGGGGGGGGGGGGGGGTGTGCCGCTAGCGCCACGCTGATCCTAGACAGGATAAACAATATAGGTCATACGGGATCTGTGAAATGTGTATAGGTGCGGAGCTTTTGTGAAATAGCACAGTTACAAGTGGAAATAAAATTGGATGGACAACAGAAATAGAGGAAGGACTAAGAACAAATAAGAGAGAACTATTGTAAAGTGGACTGTGTCTGTAAGATAGGTATAAGATGTAGAAATTGAAGGTAAAAGCAGAAGTGTTTATAAGTTTACTCCAATTGGGGGATTGGTGGTAGGGTCGCGGGGAATAATAATAAAGGCATATTCTTTAAAAAAGTATGTATGTCTATATAGATATGTGTATGTATATATGTGTATATGTATGCATACGTGTATGGATATATATATTTACCCCAAAAAATATGGGGGAATGGAAATGATGCAGACAATTACATTGGAAGCAACATTCTTTCCGCAATACTAAGCTGATCCACCCCTAGAAAAAAAAAAAAAAAAAAAAAAAAAAAAAGTGACTTTCTGAGCCCCGTCCCCTGGTGACAAAGACAATACTAGATTCAGGGTTGAAAGGTCACAAACACAGTCAGCCATGCTGTTCTAGTCACAACTCACAGTTCCACAGTACCCACGCTCAGCCGCCCTCCCACAATCTACCAGAGGGTTTTGGACCACGACGCTTATTTCAAGGGCCAGCTTCTCCCTTTGCAGCGGAAGGCAGGCAGGCAGGCGAGCAGCAGCCACATTCCCCCTGGCTCAACTTGAACCTGGAACAGAGACCCAGAGAGGGATGTAGCCCTGTCTGCCAAGGGACTGCGACACTCATCAGCACAACAGCAGCCAGATGAAGCATTTTAAGAGGGTCTGGACAAAATGCTCCCCCAGCCCCTCTATCTCTCTCCCCTGTTCTCCCTACCCCCACCCTCTCACTACCCTCCATCTCTCCCTCTTTCCTCTTCTAAAACATATACTCAGACCAGGGTTTCCGTTATGAAAATGTGGCGCCAGACATTTGACCGGCCGCATTTTAACTTCTCGGAAGTCCAGGAGCAATGTACCGGACCATATGCATTGGGTGCATAACCTGATTAAGCCGTCCACCCACGGTGCTCAGAATGATAGAAATCACATTTAGATTATGGTAATTAATCTTAACAGAACATGCAAGTCCAGGATGCAATGACGTGTGTCCTTACCGCGCACTATAACTATACACATGTACTTTCCCTGTGCCAACAAGACGAGTAATTAACAGCAAAATCACTAGCCTATGCATAGGCGGCGCGTGAGTTTCGTGTTTGGGGGAAACACATTTTCCCCATAAAAATTCACCTTTATAATAAAGCATTCCATGAATCATCGCATTTGCAGACTTGTGTAATGTGATGAGTAGATTGGATAGTCATCATTTAGGCTAATAATATAACTCAATCCCTGTTTGCAAAAAAGACTGTTCAATGCATGGCTAAGCTGTGATTAGGGTGGGCATTCTATGTGTTATATTTCTATGTTTTGGCGGGGTATGGTTCTCAATCAGGGACAGCTGTCTATCATTGTCTCTGATTGGGAATCATACTTAGGCAGACTTTTTTCCTTTTGGGAGTTGTAGGTAGTCATCTTTGTTAGTGGCACTATAGCCCTGTTAAGCTTCACAGTCGTTTCTTTGTTTCTTGTTTTGTTGGCGACATTTACAATAATAAAGGAAAATGTACGCTCACCACGCTGCACCTTGGTCTCTTTCCGACGACGGTCGTGACATAAGCACATATAGCATAGAGGGCTGAGTGCGTATAGCGTAGAGGCCTGGGCTATAGTCTATATCTGATATGTTTCTTCTTTGCACAGGAAAAACACATTTCATGCAATTCTACTACATATTATATGACTGGAGAGATTAGCAGAATCTTTTTAATACGACAAATTACAGGGTAGGCTATTCTGCTGACAAACAGATCATTAAAAACAACATTGTCCGTATAATAGGCCTAAAAGAAGGGGAGACACAAATAGAATATGATATCCATCTAAACTGGAGGAGGCAATTATTGTCCAAGAACTAACTTATGTGGCACTGACCCAACAATGATAAAGAGTGAATATGCGCAACGCGCTCTCACCAGGGATATGGCCCATGCTCACCCTGCTGGTGCCAGCAAGATAGCCTATAGGCCTACTGTTGTTCGCTCAATTAAATTGAGAATTTTGATAACTGAAAGACAGCAATAGGCATTGTTTTCATACGATTTAATTTTGAAATTGTCACGCCCTGACCATAGTAAGCTGTTTTTTTTCTGTGTTGGTTGGTGCGTGATAGTGACTAGGGTGGTTCATCTAGGTTTTTGTATGTCTATGTTGGCCTGATATGGTTCCCAATCAGAGACAGCTGTTTATCGTTGTCTCTGATTGAGGATCATATTTAGGTAGCCATTTCCCCCATTGTTAGTTGTGGGATCTTGTCTATGTTTAGTTGCCTGTCTGCACTATTTGTATAGCTTCACGTTTCATTCGTTGATTTTGTTGTTTTTGTTCAGTGTTTCAATCATTAAAAGAGAATGTACGCATTCCACGCTGTGCCTTGGTCTCACTCATACGACGATCGTGACAGAAACATTGTGATATGCTCAGCTGGCCCTCTTCTTTTCAATTATAGTTGGGTCAATATTTCTAAAAGTGTTATTTTTTGTCCTCAAGATAAATCATTCCAACTTGTACGGTATATAAAAAATGTACACTGGATAAAATGCTAAAAGGATCCTTATGTGTATATGCCTTCATGATAATAGAAGCATAATGACATAGACTTGATGATGTGATGTGGAAATCATAACATGTCCACCCTGTAAGCAAAAATACAAAAGACGTTAATCGAATTTCATAATTTCTAAATATATTTGTCAAACAATGCAAATTCCTTTTCAAGTGGCAGCCATTATCTTAGCTTCATCACGATCACTTGGAGCATAGTTTCTCATTTTAGCTCAAAATGTGGACATGCACTCAACAGGGAGGACAAATGGATATCTTGCATTAATGTGTTGCAAAATATGTGTTTTTGTTCATAAATGGTATTACATAATTACAGTATATATAGCATGTATAGTATTTTAAGAATAAATACATATCAATTGATTCAGGCCTTTCTGAAGGAATGGCACCTCCACTTAGTGCAGCTGAAAGACAGCGGCAATACAGAGAACGACGTAATGCTGACCCAGAAAGAAAGAGAGGGACAAATGGAGGAAAGATAAAGAGACAGGAAAGAAGAAGGCAATAGCTGAACTCAGTGACAGAGTGCAGCATGCAGAAAGGAAGAAATGGAGAGATTCTAAAAGGATACTCCGAGCCAGGGCCAAGGCAGAGGTAACCCTCCTTCCTCCCCGTACACACATACATACATGTTTTTATTTTTTATTTCACCTTTATTTAACCACGTAGGCCAGTTGAGAACAAGTTGTCATTTACAACTGCGACCTGGCCAAGATAAAGCAAAGCAGTGCGACACAAACAACACAGAGTTACACATGGGATAAACAAACGCACAGTCAATAACACAATAGAAAAGCCTATATATAGTGTGTGCAAATGTAGTACGATTAGGGAGGTAAGGCAATAAATAGGCCATAGTGGCAAAATAATTACAATTTAGCAATTAAATACTGGAGTGATAGATGTACAGTAGCTGTTCAGTAGCTGGTTGAGTATTGAAATGTATAAGGTGTTTGTTACTCTTTATATCTTATCATATGCTATCTCTTCTCACCTCAGATGCATGCCTTAGATGCCATTAAAGGAAAAATGAAGATTCATCAGGTTATCAGAGTCTCACCAGGCCAGATAAAATACAGGGACATTACTTGTCTGTGCAAGAAGGATAGTGGCATGTTGGACGGTCCTTGTTTTCAGCTCAAAGAGGCAACTCTGGGTGACACTGCAGCATCTAACCAGCTCCCTGTGTCTCATGACAAGGCTGACACCACATGGTGACCTGGCACCATTTAACTTAATCACGTAGGGGACTGGTGTGTTGTCAATTATGACCATGAAGGATACCCTGGCATCATCATGGATGTAGAGGAACATAACATTAAGGTAAGGTGCATACACCGGAATGGCATCAACAAATTCTTCTGGCCAAGTCCATAGAAAGATATTTGTTGGTACTCAGTTACATTGTCAAATATCAAGAATTTGTGTAATGTATTTTAAAGAGTAAGACATGACCAACACCACACAATTCTAAACTTGGATAAAATATCATTAACTTTTTAGGGATAGGGGGCAGCATTTTCACTTTTGGATGAATTGGTGCCCAAATTGAACGGCCTCCTACTCTGTCCCAGATGACAATATATGCATATTATTATTACTATTGGATAGAAAACACTCTGAAGTTTCTAAAACGGTTTGAATTATGTCTGTGAGTATAACATAACTCAAATGGCAGGCAAACTTCCAAACAGGAAGTGAAAATTCTGAAATGGGTCGATGTGATAGTCATCGCCTATTCAAATCCCTGTAATTTATGGATCTGTTTGCACTTCATACGCCTCCTACTAGATGTCAACAGTCAGTAGAACGTGGAGTCTCAGGAGGTTCCTGACCGTAGACGGTCTCAGGAGGTTCCGGACCGCGGGCGGTCTCAGGAGGTTCCGGACCGCGGACCGTCTCAGGAGGTTCCGGACCGCGGACCGTCTCAGGAGGTTCCGGACCGCGGACCGTCTCAGGAGGTTCCGGACCGCGGACCGTCTCAGGAGGTACCGGACTGTGAAACGTTGCCAGAAGCTCTGGACTGGGAACTGTCACCGGAAGCTCTGGACTGGGAACTGTCGTCGGAAGCTCTGGACTGGAAACTGTCGCCGGAAGCTCTGGACTGGGAACTGTCGCCGGAAGCTCTGGACTGTGGAGGCGCACTGGAGGCCTGATGCATGGGACCGGTACCGGTGGCACTGGGCTGATGACACGCACCTCAGGGCGAGTGCGGATCGGAGGCACAGGACGTACTGGACTGTGGAGGCGCACTGGAGACCTGATGCGTGGGACCGGTACAGGTGGCACCGGGCTGATGACACGCCCTTCAGGGCGAGTGCGGAGAGGAGGCACAGGACGTACTGGACTGTGGAGCCGCACTGGAGACCTGATGCATGGGACCGGTACAGGTGGCACCGGGCTGATGACACGCACCTCAGGGCAAGTGCGGGGAGGAGGCACAGAACGCACTGGACCGTGGAGGCGCACTGGAGGTCTGGAGCGCAGAGCTGGCACGACACGTCCTGGCTGAATCCCCCCTGTAGCAAGGCAAGTGCGGGGAGCTGGAACAGGCCGCACTGGGTTGTGCTGGCGAACTGGGGATACCGTGCGTAGAGCTGGCGCAGGATGTGGTCCCGTGTGGCTCAGTTGGTAGAGCATGGCGCTTGCAATGGCGCTTGCCGTTCCACTTTCGCTGCCTCTATCTCCACCAAAGTGGGCTCCCCCCTCAAAATAGAAATGTCCGCATTATTGTAGCATGCAGTAGTGTAGTATTGTATAGGGTGAAATGTTGTTAAGTTTGCATTGGTCTGTGAAGCTGACACAGCAGGTTTCCATTGATACATGTAATAGACACTGAACTCCATGCCGAGGTCATTCACTGCAGACTGCAGAGGGAGTGGCCTAAAAGCCCATTGTTAGAATCTCACTAGGAAGCCCCTTCCAGCTGGGGTCTGAGCCAGGATTTCCGTTAGTCTGCTATAGTCAGCTTTTGGACGTAAATGTGAATAAATAGTAAAAGCCGATAAATACGATTGGCAACGGCCAATTGTCTGGGAGAAGAAAACAAATTCCATTGCAAAATAAAAACAGCTGCATTGGATCTTTAAGCATGTTCTTTGAAGTTCATCTAATTTCTCTGAAGTCCATTTAAATCTAAATTAGATTAAATACATTGATGTCTGTGCAAGGAAATGTATACACTGCTTTATTCTCTCTGTCCTAGTCTACACTGCATCACAACCTTTTGTTGAGTGACATACTATAGCTTTCATGGCCCAGTGGTAGGGGAAACAGCATCTTAATATAGTGGAGAAATGTACATTTACAGCAGTATAAGAGCAGTATGGCTGAATTCCTCATATCTCCTGTTCAGAGTGCCTTGCATTCCAGTATCGAAGAGAGCCAGCAACCTCAGAGACTAAACTCTCACTCCCACTGACTGAAACCACTGAAGCAAATTAATTATTTGATGCCTTTTCAGAATGGACCAGAAAATAGCCTTAGCCAACTATGAAAGCGAATCACGACAAAGGGAAGGAGGAGATGAATGAAATATGTTCCAAAGTTTGAGAGATTAGCTATGTCAATATTCGGAGGCTGGGGTGACCTAGATGCTGGCGTTTAATAGAAACTATGATTTGTGGTTCGCTCAAGGCTCTGCTGACGTGTTTAATTACACTGAAATAGATCCCTGGTGGAGATTGCAGCCTCACAAAGCCACTTGCCTGTAAAGCTCTCCTGCGTAGCTGCTTAGATGCTGTTAGGAGGCAGGGCTTGTTGCCGTGGCCCATCCTGGGGGAGAGAGAGGATATGAGAGTTCCCGATAAGCTCTCATCAGAAAGTGAGAAGCATTGTGCCTCCACCCCCTTACCCACGACTCTTCAAAGCAGCCACTCACTTTGAAGAGACATTATCTATCATGCTAATGTCGAGAGCGGAGAGATTCTGACAATAAGTTATTTAACAGAGTCATCAAACACTAAAGTACCCACATCCGGCTGCTGTTTAGGAACACGGCTTATATTATATAGAAGGTGCAATCATCCATTTATATGGCACAAATATATCCCCCAAAAACATAACCAATAGAGTTCCCTTCACTGAGTTTGGACTGATTGTGGAAGGCTACAAGGCAGCTTTGTCAATGCATGAAGCAATGCTGGAGCATGTGTCTGACTGTTGTTTTTGGCCTATGAGTGTGTGGCAGGGATGCAAACTGGTGAGGGCACAAAAAGGTGACACCTTCAGTGCCATGGTTTTAATAGGCCTTCAGTGTCATGGTTTTAATAGTCCTTCAGTGCCATGGTTTTAATAGGCCTTCAGTGTCATGGTTTTAATAGGCCTTCGGCGCCATGGTTTTAATAGGCCTTCAGCGCCATGGTTTTAATAGGCCTTCAGCGCCATGGTTTTAATAGGCCTTCAGCGCCATGGTTTTAATAGGCCTTCAGCGTCATGGTTTTAATAGGCCTTCAGTGCCATGGTTTTAATAGGCCTTCAGCGTCATGGTTTTAATAGTCCTTCAGTGCCATGGTTTTAATAGGCCTTCAGCGCCATGGTTTTAATAGGCCTTCAGCGCCATGGTTTTAATAGGCCTTCAGCGCCATGGTTTTAATAGGCCTTCAGCGCCATGGTTTTAATAGGCCTTCAGCGCCATGGTTTTAATAGGCCTTCAGCGCCATGGTTTTAATAGGCCTTCAGCGCCATGGTTTTAATAGGCCTTCAGTGCCATGGTTTTAATAGGCCTTCAGCGCCATGGTTTTAATAGGCCTTCAGCGCCATGGTTTTAATAGGCCTTCAGTGCCATGGTTTTAATAGGCCTTCAGCGTCATGGTTTGAATAGGCCTTCAGCGCCATGGTTTTAATAGGCCTTCAGTGCCATGGTTTTAATAGGCCTTCAGTGCCATGGTTTTAATAGTCCTTCAGTGCCATGGTTTTAATAGGCCTTCAGTGCCATGGTTTTAATAGTCCTTCAGTGCCATGGTTTTAATAGGCCTTCAGTGTCATGGTTTTAATAGGCCTTCAGTGCCATGGTTTTAATAGTCCTTCAGTGCCATGGTTTTAATAGGCCTTCAGTGCCATGGTTTTAATAGGCCTTCAGCGCCATGGTTTTAATGGGTCTTCAGTATAATGGTTTTAATAGGTCTTCAGTGTCATGGTTTTAATAGGAAAATGGTGATCCTCCATCAACATTTTGCTGTGTTATCATAGCTAATGTCTCTCGGGGTAGGCTGCCTCACTGAGTGAGATGCAGAGAGTGAGGGATAATATAGCCTCCCTAGATCTATGTCTGTGAGTGTGTGTGTGTGTGTGTGGTGGGTATTGTAGAGGGGGGGGGGGGGGGGGGGGGTTATTTGTGGATGTGCACCAGGGTAATAAACGTCACCGGCTAGCCCCTGAAGCTATGTCATATTTTTCTCACACACTAAACCATTGTCATTGCAACTGAACTTATGAAAAACTACAGTACCCCTCTCATGGCAGTTCATTGGGGGATCATGTGAAGTATATATCAAGAAAGAAATACATCATGATGTAACAATCTGGAACATTGGTACCAGATGTATTAGATTTTGATATCAAACCAGTGGAGGTGATTACTGAATACCAGAACAGTTGTGATTATGTGACTTCAGTCACACTTCATGATTTCAACAACATAATTTCCCCAGCTCTTACAAAAGGTAACTTTCCCCTCGATCAAATCATTGTTATTCCTGATCTTTGACAGGTATCTGACCGGTAATAGGCCTATAGCATTCCCTGATAAGCCTACATATTTTTCTGATACATCTTTTAAAAAGTCTAAACCTTTAACAAGAGTAGATTCATAAACCGATAAACACCCTGGTTTATTGTTTTCTGTGTTATGTTTCTGTCTGCGAAACTGTGAAATGTGTAACCATTGACACATGAACCCACTGGGCATCTTTTGGACATTTGAACACTTCAATTTTTTGGGATGTGCCCTTAACTAGAACACGGAATTTACAACCGAAAAAAATCCATGTCGTCGTTATGAAACCACATGCCAATTTTTGCCCGCTGGGAGAGTACCATGTCTTCACATCTTCTCTTATGACTCCCTGGCTGAACACTGTCTAAACACCGGCACACAGACTGTAGGCGATCATAAGACAGCCAGATAAAATAAGGTTATGTCAGAGCAAACACAGCCTGGTTAATTCTGATATGGTCTCCACAGAGAGGCTCTGATACCCATCAGGCCTCAATGTAGCATCCAGGGCCCAAGACTTATCGGCGGTGACAAACCATGTTAGCACCAGGCCCCAGTGTGATGCGACTGGGAATTGATTGTGGGAGGGAGAGGAAGGACACTGTAAGCACAACGCCTCATGTTAGATAAGATCAGTGTGGCAGCTGTCTGCAACCAGAACCAGAACACTGCAGGTCACATGGTCCAGATAACTGATCGAGATAAGCGCTCACGATAAATGCATGTAAGTCCTTTTTATTTCAGTCCCATTGAGACCAAGGTCTCTTTTACAAGTGAGCCCTGAATATACACAATTTACAAAACATAATACAAATAAACAAAATACAATCAAGAGAAACAATCACATTCCTCTGCAAAGTGGTCCCCAATCAACAATTTTAACTACCTGAGAGGCACCAGTACATCTAGTGGTAGGGAACTCTGTCGATTTTCCCATACATTGGGTGAAAATAAACTAAAAGCAGATTTCCCTAACTCTGTTTAATAAGGAGTTTAGGCCTTAACCTTTTTAGAAGCATAAGTTACTATATTCTCTACACTATAATTCAGAATTGAACAATATGAAAATACTTACTATGAAAGGCTACATGTCTACTGATTAGCAGCAGCTGTATACTACGCTTCCGAGGCAGAGCGCAAGGACCTGTGTATCAGAACTAGAGCTTTAGTGACACCATGAGGTGATGATGAAGCATTACAATTCATCTTTACCTGATCAAGCTAGAGAATTTAAATGCAACTTTAACTAATTTAATATCTGAAGCATGAATGATCAAGTGAAGTATAACTGTACTCGATGTGGAGACCACAGTGTGCTGTAGATGGCCCCTCCATGACCCTGTGACTGGCCACCACAGCTGGGATCCCACTGTTGGAACACCACAACTCCACTTATTAGCATAGGGCTATCATGAAACAATAAATAAAGCCAAGCAAATGTTCATCCAATCCAGTTTGGTTATCAGTGTGTGTGTGGCAGGGTCGAGGTTTATTTAATTGAAATTCCAGTCAATTCAGGACGTACAGAAAGGTAATCAACTTAAACGGCACTATCACAAACTGAAATCGGCTTCACATGACAATGCATTGCCTAATACGTTAGACTGTTACCATGGTTACCCCATGGATATTCAGTCTGAAAGAAGTTGCCCCCCTACACAGGCCAGAATGTTTAATAAAATTGTATTTAAAACGTACTTTACCAGTTGTTCCCGCAGTTGGCCCTTTTGACAGTAGGAAGTGGAGACACAACTTTTTGTGGCGCTGGTCTGTAAATGGCTCTGTCCACTTGTATTTCCGGTTCGTATTTTCAATCTCCTGACACATTGCACAGATGAACAATATGTAAACAATAGCCAAAACGTAACCAAACGTTGTCGACCGAAGCACGTTTTCTCCAATCAGCTGGGAGTGCTTGCTTCTTACTGCAAATAAAAAAAAGTCGGCAATATTCGGTCTGTAGTTCGGTTAAGCTCTGCCATTGTTTATGTATTGTCCAAGTGTTTACTTAGGGTGAGAATTGCATCAGTATAGAAAATCCAAACCGAAAATCCAAACCAACAGAAGCATATACAGGCCAGTGTAATGAATGTCGGGATAACACTTCCCTGTGGATATTTTGTCTCTGATTACCTCTGACACAAGGACAAAATCAGCAGACAACATCTGAATGTAACGGTCCTGACCTGTTTTATGTTGTTTTTGTATGTGTTTATGGTCAGGGCATGTGTTTTGGGTGGGCAGTCTATGTTATCTGTTTCTATGTTGGTTTTGGTTGCCTGGTATGGCTCTTAATTAGAGGCAGGTGTTTTGCGTTCTCCTCTAAGTAAGAGTCATATTTAGGTAGGGTGTTCTCACTGTTTGTTTGTGGGTGATTGTCTTCCGTGTCTGTGTAATTGTTTGCACCATACGGGACTGTTACGGTTTGTTCGGTTTGTGTAGTCTAAATGTCCTATTCGTGCGTTCTTCTTGTTTTATGTGAGTTCGTCGTATAGGTTTGTCTACACCTTTTGTTATTTTTGTTAGTTTATTCAAGTTCGTGTTTTTTCGTTAATAAAAATGTCCTTTCAGTCCAGAGCTGCCCTTCAGCCTGAAACGGCTATATATACAGAATCACCCACCAATCCAGAGCCAAGCAGCGGAGTAAACAGAGTAAGGGACAGGAAAAGAAGGAGGAATGGACTTGGGACGATATATTGGACGGAAAAGGTTGCTACACATGGGAGGAGATCCTGGCTAGTAGGGATCGCCTCCCATGGGAACAGCTGGAGGCACTGAGGAGAGCAGAGGCTACCGGAGAGAGGAACCGGAGTTATGAGGGAACGCGTCTGGCACGGAAGCCCAAAAAGCCCGTGAGCAACACCCAAAAATTTCTTGGGGGGGGGTTAAGAGGTAGTGGGCCAAGGGCAGGTAGGAGACCTGCGCCCACTTCCCAGGCTTACCGTGGAGAGCGGGAGTACGGGCAGGCGCCGTGTTACGCAGTAGAGCGCACGGTGTCTCCTGTACGAGTGCATAGCCCAGTGCGGGTTATTCCACCTCCCCGCACTGGTAGGGCTAGATTGGGTATTGAGCCAGGTGTCATGAGGCCGGCTCAACACGTCTGGTCTCCAGTGCGTCTCCTCGGGCCGGCATACATGGCACCTGCCTTACGCATGGTTTCCCCGGTTCGCCTACATAGGCCAGTGCGGGTTATTCCACCTCCCTGCACTGGTCGGGCGACCGGGAGCATTCAACCAGGTAAGGTTGGGCAGGCTCAATGCTCAAGAGTGCCAGTACGCCTCCAGGTCCGGTATTTCCGGCGCCACCTCCCCGCCCCAGCCTAGTACCTACAGTGCCTACACTACGCACTAGGCTACCAGTGCGTCTCCTGAGCCCTGTTCCTCCTCCACGCACTCTCCCTGTAGTGCGTGTATCCAGTTCGGTGCCTCCAGTTCCGGCACCACGCACAAAGCCTCCTGTGCGTCTCCAGAGCCCTGTACACACTGTATCTTCTCCCCCTACTAATCCTGATGTGCTTGTCCTCAGCCCGGTGTCACCAGTGCCGGTACCTCGCATCAGTTATAGAGTGGGCTTTGAGAGTACAGTGTGCCCTGTCCCTGCTCCCCGCACTAGTAGGAAGGTGCTTATCCTTAGCACGGTGCCTCCAGTTCCGGCACCACGCACCAGGTCTACAGTGCGCCGTATCCGGCCAGAGCCATCCGTCTCACCAGCGCCATCTGAGCCATCCGTCTCCCCAGCGCCATCTGAGCCATCCGTCTCCCCAGCGCCGTCTGAGCCATCCGTCTGCCATGAGCCTGCAAAGCCGCCCGTCTGCCATGAGCCTGCAAAGCCGCCCGTCTGCCATGAGCCTACAGAGCCGTCCGCCAGACAGGAGCCGCTAGAGCCGTCCGCCAGACAGGAGCCGCTAGAGCCGTCCGCCAGACAGGAGCCGCTAGAGCCGTCCGCCAGACAGGAGCCGCTAGAGCCGTCCGCCAGACAGGAGCCGCTAGAGCCGCCCGCCAGACAGGAGCCGCTAGAGCCGCCAACCAGACAGGATCTGCCAGAGCCGCCAACCAGACAGGATCTGCCAGAGCCGCCAACCAGACAGGATCTGCCAGAGCCGCCAACCAGACAGGATCTGCCAGAGCCGCCAACCAGACAGGATCTGCCAGAGCCGCCAGCGAGCCATGAGCAGCCAGAGCCGTCAGAGAGCCATGAGCGTCGAGAGCTGTCAGCCTGCCATGAGCGTCGAGAGCCGTCAGCCTGCCATGAGCGTCGAGAGCCGTCAGCCTGCCATGAGCGTCGAGAGCCGTCAGCCTGCCATGAGCGTCGCGAGCCGTCAGCCTGCCATGAGCGTCGAGAGCCGTCAGCCTGCCATGAGCGTCGAGAGCCGTCAGCCTGCCATGAGCGTCGAGAGCCGTCAGCCTGCCATGAGCGTCGAGAGCCGTCAGCCAGCCATGAGCGTCGAGAGCCGTTCAGTCAGGATCTGCCTGAGTATATCAGCCGGGACCTGCCCCTTGTCCCGGTGCTGCCCCTTGTCCCGGTGCTGCCCCTTATCCCGGTGCTGCCCCTTGTCCCGGTGCTGCCCCTTGTCCCGGTGCTGCCCCTTGTCCCGGTGCTGCCCCTTGTCCCGGTGCTGCCCCTTGTCCCGGTGCTGCCCCTTGTCCCGGTGCTGCCCCTTGTCCCGGTGCTGCCCCTTCTCCCGGTGCTGGCCATTCATTTAGGGGATGTTAGTTTTAGGGTGGTCATTGGGAGGGGAAGACAGAAGCGGGGAGTGACTATGGTGGTGTGGGGACAGCGTCCAGAGCCGGAGCCACCACCGTGGTCAACTGCCCACCCAGACCCTCCCCTGGACTTTGTGCTGGTGCGCCCGGCGTTCGCACCTTGAGGGGGGGGTTCTGTAACGGTCCTGACCTGTTTTATGTTGTTTTTGTATGTGTTTATGGTCAGGGCATGTGTTTTGGGTGGGCAGTCTATGTTATCTGTTTCTATGTTGGTTTTGGTTGCCTGGTATGGCTCTTAATTAGAGGCAGGTGTTTTGCGTTCTCCTCTAAGTAAGAGTCATATTTAGGTAGGGTGTTCTCACTGTTTGTTTGTGGGTGATTGTCTTCCGTGTCTGTGTAATTGTTTGCACCATACGGGACTGTTACGGTTTGTTCGGTTTGTGTAGTCTAAATGTCCTATTCGTGCGTTCTTCTTGTTTTATGTGAGTTCGTCGTATAGGTTTGTCTACACCTTTTGTTATTTTTGTTAGTTTATTCAAGTTCGTGTTTTTTCGTTAATAAAAATGTCCTTTCAGTCCAGAGCTGCCCTTCAGCCTGAAACGGCTATATATACAGAATCACCCACCAATCCAGAGCCAAGCAGCGGAGTAAACAGAGTAAGGGACAGGAAAAGAAGGAGGAATGGACTTGGGACGATATATTGGACGGAAAAGGTTGCTACACATGGGAGGAGATCCTGGCTAGTAGGGATCGCCTCCCATGGGAACAGCTGGAGGCACTGAGGAGAGCAGAGGCTACCGGAGAGAGGAACCGGAGTTATGAGGGAACGCGTCTGGCACGGAAGCCCAAAAAGCCCGTGAGCAACACCCAAAAATTTCTTGGGGGGGGGTTAAGAGGTAGTGGGCCAAGGGCAGGTAGGAGACCTGCGCCCACTTCCCAGGCTTACCGTGGAGAGCGGGAGTACGGGCAGGCGCCGTGTTACGCAGTAGAGCGCACGGTGTCTCCTGTACGAGTGCATAGCCCAGTGCGGGTTATTCCACCTCCCCGCACTGGTAGGGCTAGATTGGGTATTGAGCCAGGTGTCATGAGGCCGGCTCAACACGTCTGGTCTCCAGTGCGTCTCCTCGGGCCGGCATACATGGCACCTGCCTTACGCATGGTTTCCCCGGTTCGCCTACATAGGCCAGTGCGGGTTATTCCACCTCCCTGCACTGGTCGGGCGACCGGGAGCATTCAACCAGGTAAGGTTGGGCAGGCTCAATGCTCAAGAGTGCCAGTACGCCTCCAGGTCCGGTATTTCCGGCGCCACCTCCCCGCCCCAGCCTAGTACCTACAGTGCCTACACTACGCACTAGGCTACCAGTGCGTCTCCTGAGCCCTGTTCCTCCTCCACGCACTCTCCCTGTAGTGCGTGTATCCAGTTCGGTGCCTCCAGTTCCGGCACCACGCACAAAGCCTCCTGTGCGTCTCCAGAGCCCTGTACACACTGTATCTTCTCCCCCTACTAATCCTGATGTGCTTGTCCTCAGCCCGGTGTCACCAGTGCCGGTACCTCGCATCAGTTATAGAGTGGGCTTTGAGAGTACAGTGTGCCCTGTCCCTGCTCCCCGCACTAGTAGGAAGGTGCTTATCCTTAGCACGGTGCCTCCAGTTCCGGCACCACGCACCAGGTCTACAGTGCGCCGTATCCGGCCAGAGCCATCCGTCTCACCAGCGCCATCTGAGCCATCCGTCTCCCCAGCGCCATCTGAGCCATCCGTCTCCCCAGCGCCGTCTGAGCCATCCGTCTGCCATGAGCCTGCAAAGCCGCCCGTCTGCCATGAGCCTGCAAAGCCGCCCGTCTGCCATGAGCCTACAGAGCCGTCCGCCAGACAGGAGCCGCTAGAGCCGTCCGCCAGACAGGAGCCGCTAGAGCCGTCCGCCAGACAGGAGCCGCTAGAGCCGTCCGCCAGACAGGAGCCGCTAGAGCCGTCCGCCAGACAGGAGCCGCTAGAGCCGCCCGCCAGACAGGAGCCGCTAGAGCCGCCAACCAGACAGGATCTGCCAGAGCCGCCAACCAGACAGGATCTGCCAGAGCCGCCAACCAGACAGGATCTGCCAGAGCCGCCAACCAGACAGGATCTGCCAGAGCCGCCAACCAGACAGGATCTGCCAGAGCCGCCAGCGAGCCATGAGCAGCCAGAGCCGTCAGAGAGCCATGAGCGTCGAGAGCTGTCAGCCTGCCATGAGCGTCGAGAGCCGTCAGCCTGCCATGAGCGTCGAGAGCCGTCAGCCTGCCATGAGCGTCGAGAGCCGTCAGCCTGCCATGAGCGTCGAGAGCCGTCAGCCTGCCATGAGCGTCGAGAGCCGTCAGCCTGCCATGAGCGTCGAGAGCCGTCAGCCTGCCATGAGCGTCGAGAGCCGTCAGCCAGCCATGAGCGTCGAGAGCCGTTCAGTCAGGATCTGCCTGAGTATATCAGCCGGGACCTGCCCCTTGTCCCGGTGCTGCCCCTTGTCCCGTTGCTGCCCCTTATCCCGGTGCTGCCCCTTATCCCGGTGCTGCCCCTTGTCCCGGTGCTGCCCCTTGTCCCGGTGCTGCCCCTTGTCCCGGTGCTGCCCCTTGTCCCGGTGCTGCCCCTTGTCCCGGTGCTGCCCCTTGTCCCGGTGCTGCCCCTTCTCCCGGTGCTGGCCATTCATTTAGGGGATGTTAGTTTTAGGGTGGTCATTGGGAGGGGAAGACAGAAGCGGGGAGTGACTATGGTGGTGTGGGGACAGCGTCCAGAGCCGGAGCCACCACCGTGGTCAACTGCCCACCCAGACCCTCCCCTGGACTTTGTGCTGGTGCGCCCGGCGTTCGCACCTTGAGGGGGGGGTTCTGTAACGGTCCTGACCTGTTTTATGTTGTTTTTGTATGTGTTTATGGTCAGGGCATGTGTTTTGGGTGGGCAGTCTATGTTATCTGTTTCTATGTTGGTTTTGGTTGCCTGGTATGGCTCTTAATTAGAGGCAGGTGTTTTGCGTTCTCCTCTAATTAAGAGTCATATTTAGGTAGGGTGTTCTCACTGTTTGTTTGTGGGTGATTGTCTTCCGTGTCTGTGTAATTGTTTGCACCATACGGGACTGTTACGGTTTGTTCGGTTTGTGTAGTCTAAATGTCCTATTCGTGCGTTCTTCTTGTTTTATGTGAGTTCGTCGTATAGGTTTGTCTACACCTTTTGTTATTTTTGTTAGTTTATTCAAGTTCGTGTTTTTTCGTTAATAAAAATGTCATTTCACTACGCTGCGCCTTGGTTCCCTCAATACTCCTCCTCTTCCGAAGATGAAGAAGAGGAGGACCGCCGTTACACTGAAGTGCAAATTAAGTTTACTCAACATTCTGACTTGTAATGGGACTTTCGGAAATGTTGAGCCTACATGCTAGAGACGAGAATAAGTCTTCCACCATCATATTCTAAAAGGGACTAGACAATGCATGGACTTTAACTCATAGTAAAACTGTATGTTATTACAATGTATCGTAAAGCAAGGCCCTAAAACAAATTCTTATTTACAATGACATCCTACAATAAAGCTTGTGTGTAAGTCATGGTAAGGGTTACACTGGTAATATGATGATAGGCTCATGTGAGTAGCCCACCTCCTGTGTGTGCTCTTTGAGCACCTGCAGTGGTCCGGGCTGGGGATTGGCTGTGTCCCAGACCTGCAGAGACCAGTCTCCTCCCCCAGTCATCAACATATGCTCATTACTCTCACTCCATGTCACGTCAAACAGACCATCGTTACAGCCAAAACTACAACAGAGAAAGGATAATATAGTGAGCGGAATTGTTTCAGGGACTGTTGACTGTTTAATGCATTGTTGTCAAGATGGTCAGTATGAGAAATGCAAAATTGTAAAGTTGGATTATCTTTTCACAAGAGAGACCCCTGTCTCAGTCTGCTCCATTGCAAGCAGTGTCCCACATCCTTGAAAAACACAGACACACACTTCATGAGTATAAAGAGCAAGTACTGTAGGCTAAGCATTGCATTCATTTTCAACCCGTTTTCTTGGTTTCTTGATAACACTATGGAACCTAGCAAAATTATAATAAAATGTTTTCCCTACTGTTACGGTTGTTTCCACTGAGCTGCACTGGGGTCAGAACACAGTCATGGTTAGATTAAGACACCGCAGAGCCAGCCGTCCTCATGGTAGCTAGCAGTAGCCATTATGGAATGGCACGTTGTGTTAAACATCAAAGGAGCTGATTGGCTGACACTGCCGTTCCAAAATGGCGGTGGTAGCTACTGCTAATTAGCATGAGGATGAAAATGGCAGTTTTCTGTAAAAACTTGCAGTATTTAACCTTTCTAGGACACACGTCCCGCTAGCGAACCCCCCCCCCCCCCCCACAACATTCCGCTGAAAAGGCAGCACGGGAAATTTTAAAAGCTTTTTTTGAAATATGTAACTTTCACACATTAACAAGTCCAATACAGCAAATGAAAGATAAACATCTTGTTAATCTACCCTTCGTGTCCGATTTAAAAAATGCTTTACAGCGAAAACACAACATATGATTATGATAGATCACCACCAAGTTCAAAAAACACACAGCCATTTTCCCAGCCAAAGATAGGAGTCAGGAGTCACAAAAACAGAAATAGAGATAAAATTAATCACTAACCTTTGATGATCTTCATCAGATGACACTCATAGGACATCATGTTACACAATACATGTATTTTTTGTTTGATAATGTGCATATTTACATCCAAAAATCTTAGTTTACATTACATGTTCAGAAATGCCTCCAAAATATCCGGAGAAATTGCAGAGCCACGTCAAATAACAGAAATACTCATCATACACTTTGATGAAAGATACATGTTTTACATATGATTAAAGACACACTTGTTCTTAATGCAACCGCTGTGTCAGATTTCAAAAAAACTTGACAGAAAAAGCACACCATGCAATAATCTGAGATGGCGCTCAAATATAAATAACATTTCTCCGCCATGTTGAAGTCAACAGAAATACGAAATTACATGATAAATATTCCCTTACCTTTGATTATCTTCATCACAATGCATTCCCAGGAATCCTAGTTCGACAATAAATTGTTTTGTTCGAAAATGTCAATTATTTATGTCCAAATAGCTACTTTTGCTAGCGCGTTTAGTACACATATCCAAACGCTCGTGCAAGTGACGTATAACGTCGGACGAAAACTTCAAAAAGTTATATCACAGGTCGAATAAACCTGTCAAACTAAGTAGATAATCAATCTTCAGGATGTTGTTATCATATATATCCAATAACGTTCCAACCGGAGCATTCCTTCGTGTCTGTAAAAGTTATAGAACGTAAGGCGATATCATGAGGAATGCGCGTGACCAGGAACTGGCAATCTGCCAGACCACTGACTGAAACACATCCCATCCGGTCCCACATCACAGTACAAATTTCATTCAACGTTCCACTGACTGTTGACATCTAGTGGAAGGCGTAGGAAGTGCAAACAAATCCATATCTTCCTGGTATTTGAATAGGCGATGAGTAGAAAAAAACACCAGCCTCAGAATTTCCACTTCCTGTTTGGAAGTTTGCCTGCCATATGAGTTCTGTTATACTCACAGACATAATTCAAACAGTTTTAGAAACTTCAGAGTGTTTTCTATCCAATAGTAATAATAATATGCATATATTAGCATCTGGGACAGAGTAGGAGGCAGTTCAATTTGGGCACGCTATTCATCCAAAGTGAAAATGCTGCCCCCTATCCCTAAAAAGTTCAATCTTCTCGATGGACCAGTTTGTTAAAATTTGGAGTACAGTGGCACATCCCATCCCTGCATTGAGGTATCTCGCACGGCTCCACGGTGTCTTAATCTAAACATGATTACATTCCGACCCCATGTAGCTCAGTGTAAACAACTGTAACGGTAGGTTCGTAATCTGCTGGCTACCTAGCCCAATAATGGACTAAAGTAGCCTAATGTTACCCCTTTATAGTCCAAGGACCTTACATGTTCTGTTTAAAGGCGAATTGGCTCTGGAAACCAAACCAGCCAAATACTCCATCTAAACGTGAATCGATTCTCAATTGCGGTATGGTTCTAGAAACATAAATCCCTCTACTTTCATATCACACAAAAATAATTTCACACATTTTATTAGAATTACAAACTGCTGGAACATAATACACACTTACTGTAAAACAGATTTAACCAATTTTAACACAGTTGCAGCCAACAGTATTTTTCAGTGACAACATGTTTACAACACACAGGTGTTCGGAGACACAAATAGCTAATTAGCACAGGTGGAGAAGGAAGATGGAGTGGGCTACTCGTACAGAAGACACCTTCTCCAAAGACATAAGTGTAATGACTTATGTGTCATTTTCAAGGGTTACTGGATACTATGACGGTTATGTGACTCTCTCTCTATTGACCTCTGGTAGCCTACTTTGCAGCATTAGGGTCCCTGAGTAGGTCCTTTGCATGCAACAATTGGGTCATTGAGTTGAGATTACCGGTAACCGGTAACTAGCTAGTAGTAATCTACGGTGTAAATTAGTTTTAGCACAAGTTGATTATCAGTTTTCCCGAGCCCGTCCTATACGATTGTCATGAGATTGATTTATTAAATACACAGTTTATTCACCTGCATTTCCATAGTACTGGGATGTCGCACACGCCACTCCTGTTGGGATAAATTGTGATATCTCCACTGCATAGACATGTCGAGCAGGAAATCTATTCCTCACCTTTTCGAGTAGTTTGTTGAGTAGGCCTACTAACTATGTCACGGTCATCACTAGTTACCACAGCCACAACGTCATAAATCCCAGAAAGACATGTTTAAAGATTTATTAGCAAAATATATTTACTTTGCTGATTAATAAAGCTTTGTTACATTGTATTCTCATAAAACTGTGTGCGTTTTACAACAACCAAGTGGTCCTCTGTTTGATGAAGCAGAGACCCAGCGACATGGTTTCCATTAGTTACTATAGACACAAAGTCAAAATGGTATATATTGTAAACATTTAGGAAAACTAAAATGTAAGATTAGGCATACGGTTAGCAGTGTGGTTAGGTTTAAAATCACATTTTAAGACGATACATTGTACAAATGGGAGGAGTGTATGACTTTGTGGCTGTAATAACTAGTGATGACTCTATTACATGGTCTGGTCTCGACATTTCCGTGTTTTGATGATCACAGTGGAAGAACAAAGATCACAAGCCTTCTGATTGATGAGTATTTCTTGCAAGCATCTCATTGGTCGAATGGCTTTGAGCGCGGATTTACTGATGCCAAATCAGGCCTCTTGTGTTATCTACCTAATTTTTATTCAGACATCTGGAACAACACAAATAAATAATCATTACATTTAAAACTATATAAAAATATATACGAAATAAAGACAAATAAATATCAAGTAGCCTGCCTAGCTCACAAACTAGAATCAGGGCGCCCACTCCGACAAGGTTAATTGACCCAGCCTCCCACACGGTGACATGATATCATTGACGTGACGTGCAAATGTCACCATTCCACTTTTTTTTTGTGTGGGCGGCCCAGCAAGATGCAGCCCTGGGCGGCTGCCCATGTCGCCTATACCTAAATCCGCTACTGCACTTCAGGCTACCACTTTAATAATTGTATCCCTACAATCCAGTCATATATGTATCTTATTCTCTGGGTCCAAATGGTTCAAATCTATGTCTATGGATTGGCTAATGGGTATCCAAGTGTAACGGATGTGAAATGGCTAGCTAGTTAGCGGTGGTGCGCGCTAATAGCCTTTCAATCGGTTACGTCACTTGCTCTGAGACCTTAAAGTAGTGGTTCCCCTTGCCCTGCTAGGACCGCAGCTTTTGTGGAGTGATGGGTAACGACGCTTCGTGGGTGACTGTTGTTGATGTGTGCAGAGGGTCCCTGGTTCGCGCCCGGGTCGGGGTGAGGGAACGGTCTAAAGTTATACTGTTACACAATGATTGAATAGATTTAATCACAAGGTGGCGACATTGCTATGGTTTCCTGCAATCACTCACTTGAACATCTTCTAGCCAACTTTGTGTAAATGATAGAATGTTATTTGTCACCTGTAGCCTACAACTTCAGATTGTCCGTTTTTTTAAATATTGTTTTTCGTTAGGTAGGCCTAACTTTAGATGGTGGGACAACCTACTGAAACTAATCCCATAACCTATAAGAAGTAGGTTATTTTCAATTTTAAGAAATAAACACTTGTTGCAACATGATCACAAATGTTTAAAATTATTTTAAGATTTAGATCAACTTGTTGAGTTTGGCAATTATAAGTAAAAGTATAAGTAAAAAGTTAGGTATTTTGGCCTTCTTGACAAAGCTTCATTGATGATAATGAATCAGTCTTAATGTAAGAACATCAAATCCGTTGTTGTCAATGTGAATAAAAATTTGGGCACGTAATAAAATTGAAGAAAATATTGGAATTAGGGTACTTGCCAAAAACGGCACATTGATAACCCAGAGATGATGCATCTCGAAACTTTATAGTAGACTCAGTTTCATAAAATAATATGGAATCAATAAACACTAGATTTAACAATGATAAACGATGATGTACACTAAAAGGTGTACATACAGACCAGCACAGGCCATCCTAGCCCTCGAAAACTCTAGGTGGTCTTCTCCATACATTTCGCAAGCAATTAGCTTCGCCCATGACTGCCTCATATGAACTACAATCCCACCGCTGTTTTAACGTTTAGAATCATCGCTTGCGATACGACTTTCGAAACATATCGCATATCGAAACACTTTCGAAACGTACCTTTAATCAGCGGGAAAGAATCCTACAAATTAAAAAGAGACACTTACTGTAGCAGTCTTTCACAGATACACACAGCAATGGGCGCCTCCATCTAACGAAACTACACTTCCCGAGTTACGCTTACACAAATGTGTTCTGAGCATGCTAAGTGGCTAATTAGCACAGGTGGTCGCATCTTGTCTTCTGTCTGTGTTATGTAAATAAGCGCTGTAACATGGAGATATGACCATGTGGGAACCCTAACCCTACCAAGGTATGTATCAATTTAATATATATATATTTTTTAATGATTTCTTGCTGATATGAAAGATAAGGTCCTTATGCTTCCAATACCGTACCGCTTGAGCATTGGGGATCAGAAGACGCCTTCGTCCAATGACTCTTATGTGCAATGTAGTAGAACTGAGAGTCATGATCAAGGGGTAAGGCCATCCCACAGCATTGGCCATTTCATGTTTCTGTGGATCATGTGATTTATGACAGCCACTTCAATGCGCTCACCCCGGCGTGAGAACCAGTCCAGAGCAAAGCAGATAACCCTCTGATTTATAACCGAGCGCTGTTCCCATGATTGTCGGTGGGCAGTAGGCAGAAATGCTGATACTTTTTCTCTTAAGGAATTTAATGGTTTGACAGTGATTTACTAACGTAAATCTTTCTAACAGACCCGTGACAAAGAGAGTGGATTAGGCCAGTAAATACCCATCTTGGGAGGAGTGACCACAGTTGTTTTCCCTTTATACCTCATTGCGCAAAAACTGTTTAAATCAATGTTTTTTCCACGTCATTTCAACCCAAAGAAATCTATGTGATGATGACGTTGAATCAATGTGGAAAACTGATTAGATTTGCAAAAGTCATCAACTTAAGGTTATTTCGTCTTATTGTCAACCAACTTTTATCCTAAAGTTGGGTGACAATAAGACGAAATACCCTTATGACATGGTTACTTTTTTTGTTGATTTCACGTTGAATTCACGTTAGTTGAAAACTCAACCAAATGTAAATCAAAATTAGATGTTAAACGGATGTCTGTGCCCAGTGGGACCAGTTCCAAACCAACAGTTCGTCAGGGATGCTGATACCCTGCAATCGCGTTGACATATTCTTTCTCCGAGGGAGAAAATAACCAAACCAGACTCTGTACATATTCCCTTTTTCCCCTTTGAATACCATCTCGCATAACAATAGGCTAACCAATAACATTATAGCATACAATTGTCTAGAGGTGCAGTCCAAAATTGTCACAATAGACACATGGAAATTGATATCTTTTTAAACTTCAATGTCTATAGGTCCCTACAGTAGATATAATTACAGAATAGGGTGAGTTGTTGTCTCGAATGGCTGTAGAAATGTTGGTGACTGATTTACAACTCTGTGTACAGACAGTGCCAGTTGTGCAATTGTTATTATGTGTGTCTCTCTTAGGGAGTTTTGTTTTACCCAACCTCTCAATAACACATAACAGGAAGGAGGAATATTTTCCCTCACCAAAATAGATTAAACGTATACTTTGTGGTCTTCAAAAAACGATTTATTTTATTATGGCGTTAGAGCATTGCCACATACTCTGGATCCATTGATCTGCTGTGGTGAAAACAAAGAAGAACATGCTCTGAGTGGCCAAATATATATATATAAAAAACATTTTTAATCAGTGACATCTGTAGAGTAGGCCTAGAGGGCTTGTTTGCATAGGCAACTGTTACAAAAGAAAACAGCCAAACAAGTTACAGTTGTATCATTGAACTGCAGTTGGAAGTACTAGGCTATGTGATGTGTTGTTTTTGTACTTTCTAAAGGAAAAAGCGCCTGTCACTTCTTTCCAGCAGCAAATTGAAGTGCATCACCAAATATGTATACTTCTATCTTCAATATAGCTTGTAGTTCATCTCATATTTACAAACGTGTAAATGATTGGATTAGATTAGAAACACTCTGCTTTGATTCATTCGTTGACTGATTATCTCCAAACCCTTTGGTTCTTCATCTGATTGATTAGAACAACTCCTAAAGACACTGCCCACTGTCATGACGTTGAATCAAAGTGGAAAACTGATTGGATTTGAAAAGTAATCAAAAGGAATTTCGTATATTTTTCACCCAATTTTTAGCCTAAATCCAATGACATGGCAACATTTTTGGTCGACAACTCAACCAAATGTAAATCAAAAGAAGACATTGAACTGGTGTCTGAGTCCAGTGGGTGCTTTGTGACTGTTTATCACATTATTTCCCCACCAAGAAAATCAACTGAGTTGAGGTCAGAGGTCAGAGCAAAACAAAACTTCTGCTGGATATTTTAAGGAATTTTGTTTCTATTTCACATATTCAGAAAATAATACTCATAATAATATGAATTATCTAGCCAATTTTGGGGAAGCAAATGGTCTAGTGACAGTGTTAAGAAAATGATGAAAACAAACTGACACTGAAAATGGAGAAATAGACAGAAGCTAGCTAGTCCAATTTGAGTGTTGTTATTCAATAAAAATGAATCATTAGTACATTTTAAGTGGATTTCATTATCGTCGCTCTCGCTCCCATAAGATAACTTGCATTTGCTCTGAATCTGTACACAGTCAGAAATTAAATAAGCTGGTGGAATAAAAGTCCATGAACACCAAAAAATCCAAGCTATAGTTAATAAAACAGTCTTGTTCCTTTATCTTCAAAGTGTGGAAGTCCTCGAGCCACCATGAGACCTTTGAAAAGTCAAACACTTAAAAGGCTCCTACTTCTGTTCCCCAAGGTCTGTATGGTTTGCTGCTGCTGCTCTCTCTGTCTCTGCTCTGCTGTGAGGTGGATGTGGTGGAAATGGAGGGGCTCACAGCTGAAGCTACCATAGACGCTGTGCTGCTCACACTGTGAGGTGTGAAGATGGGGAATCCTCCAGGGAATGACAGGGGGAAAGTCTGGGCCGCAGCAGCAGCAGCGGCCGCAGCGTGAACAGTAGCCGAGAGCGACAGGAGGGAGGTGGAGAGCGGGGGGACGCAGGGCGCCACGCTGCCATTAGAGGGCGCCCTGTGAGAGGAGTCGGTATGGGAGAAGGTTGCCGTTAGGAGGGCCGAGCCACGCTGGGGCACCTCCACAGACAGTCTGCTGGCGGCGCTGTCTGAGGAGGGCAGTCCATTCTGCTGGAGGAAGGTGGTGGGGAAGGGGTGGAAGGCGGCGGCCCAGTGGTGAGGGTGGAGCGCCTGCTGGTGGTGTGCCATAGATGAGGTCATGGCAGCCGCCTCCCTCTGGGAGGCGCAGGTGCTGAGGTGGGAGACCAGGCGCACACGCAGGGGGTCGCTACTGTCTAATCCCTCCACAGAGCTCAGGTATCTGGCCACCTCCGTCAGACACTCCCTGAAGCCCACACTCATGAAGTCCATGGCCAGGGAGTGGGCATCAAAATACCCTATAGAGACAGACAAGCCGACAGACACAAAGGAAGGATATTGAAATTATGAATGGCAAACACCTATAAATACTGCCGGTCTCTCTAACGATCTGTAATGTAGCCACCAGCTACTGATGGCAGTGATTAGTAAATGGAGAGGGATGGATACATGCTGGTCCCCCAGGCTGACCATTAGGGCGCCGTCTGTGCTTCCAGGCATAACCTTAACAGTCTGGGATTGTGCTGGGATGTTTATATGTTTGTTTTGTCTCACCTGTTTTTACACTTGCAGAAAACCCCAAACAAACCCCTGACAGGGCAACCTGTGAATGCAGCCTTCTCCCCTCCCACGGATTTATGAAAGCAAACACAATCCAAGGGTCAAGTGCTCCTTTAGTCCCAGCAGCACTTTTCCACGAGTTGAAACGTACCATTAGCATTTATTTCCACTTGTCAAAGGGGACTGCTCACTCAGATTTCACTACACAGTAAGGCAGAGAGAAGCAGCCAATTAACTCCTTACCTTTACCGCCAGTGGCCTGCAGCATCTTTAGGTGATCCACTGTCATCTGCAATATTTCTGCCTTCTCTAATTTGGCTGAACCCTGCAAGGAGCAACAGGATGTGTGAGGCTTAGAACTCTCATAACTTTCAATTAAAAATATCCACAAAATGTCATAACTGTTTTGATGAAAATTAAACTTTGCAGTAAGTTCCATTTAATTTCAACTCACTTGTTTTTCAAATGCAGTTGGGACAAGTCGACGTAACTCCGATAAACTATTATTGATTCGATCCCTCCTTCTCTTCTCGATGATCTACAATAGATACATATTTTATTGCATACTTTGAAATATAATAATACAAGGCCTAATAATAATAATTTTAACAATAACGCTACAATAATTAAATACATGTTTAAATAATAAGAAATACACAATAAAGATAACTACAATGGAACAAGAGGACAACAATGTAAATAAGTCCCAGACTTTAGTGTGTGTTATCCGCGATGATTTTACTCACGTACATGTACGTCTTTTTCAAGTCTTATGTGTGCTCGTTTTTAAAACAGTCGAATTAATGAACTAAACTAAACTTCATTATTAAATAATAAGTTATACATAATAATAATGATGATAATAAACTACTAAATAAATAATTACCCCTCTTCGTTTTTTTCTTGCCATAACTTGGGTTGTTGTTGTTGGGGAGCCACATCTAATAAATGATCCATTGCTGTGCCTGCATGGGACAAACATAAGATATATGTTCATTTTACTCAGCAGAATGTTTTCTTTTTGTTATGGATGAGCAACTATCCAAAACCACACAGTTTACATTGTGTAATTTATGCATCAATGCATATTTTGATAACACTAATGTAGCCTGCACTAATACTCTATTTATAATACCTTAAAGAGAATTCTCCAAAATGTTCCTCGCTCATGAACCACACATAAAGGTGATGATTTGCACTTGTCACCTGAAAGTTTACACCAGAGTGAAACTTTTTTGCCATGCACATCTGACAAACTTTACTCAACTTAAAAGTTTCATCCGTTTTGCCTCCAACACGCGGAAAAATGACCATTGACATTCTGTATCTACCCAATATTTTCCCCAAATCTCCATCTTTAAGAACTCACCCAGAATAATTATTCTCACTGCCAACATCAATAGTTTCATCCATGTCGCTGTCAGAAGTACTATCCTCACAAGGCCTCTTCATGGTGATACACTCGCTGTCTCTACTAACGTCTCCGTGGATGGGTGCGCGTCCAGGTAGACTTGACTGGTGCGTGTACAATTCCCTTTGTACAGCTTTCCCAACGAGCTGTTGGAGCCTCAATCACAGATGCAGGGGAGCGTAGCTGCCAACGTCCTGCTTGGGAACACCCACAGCAGAAAAAACACGCCCCGAGCCACTGAGCAATGAGAGAGAGGTTTGTGCTCCAGCGCTGGACCAAGTTCGCTAGATAATTGACTGCACAGTTTTAGTACTGTTTAAGAAACCCGCGAGCCGCGAAAAGCGTGAGGAACTGTTTACACGAACTCGGAATGTGACAGAACATATAACACTGCTTCAACCATGACAAAACATGTATGTGTGGCAGATAATAGTCAATTATAGTCGCCAAACCGTTACCTGAACTTGAAAAAAGAAAGCAAAAGTAGATCATAAAAAAAGATGATCAAAATCTAAAATATATAATCATTGATAAATACATAGACTTTATGTTGCTAAAATCATTCATCTTCAGCGAGAAAAGCATTCCTCTGAGCAACCCCTCCTGCAAATATCCATGTCTCCAAATTAATTTTACACAACTTGGACAACTTTTTTTTCTTTGTTTGGCTATTTGAGTATTTCCAGTAGCAGTGGACATAGGGACAATGACATATTATATACTACTTTTTTATTTCCCCCCCGAACTGTATTCACTATCATTCCCCGTCTGCTATTTGTATTTTATTTATTTAACCTTTATTTAACTAGGCAAGTCGGTTAAGAACAAATTCTTATTTACAATGATGGCCTACCAAAAGGCAAAGGCGTGCTGTGGGGACTTGGATTAAAAATATAGGACAAAACACACATCATGACAAGAGAGACACCACAACACTACATAAAGAGAGACCTAATACAGCAACATAGCATGGCAGCAACACATGACAACACAGCATGGTCGCAACACAACATGGCAGCAGCACAACATGGTAGGAGCACAGAACACGGGTATACAGAGATGACAAGTTTACAGAGGAGTTTAGAGTGCAGTATGCAGAGATTTAGTAATATACTTTTGAATTATGTATTGAATAGTTTGAATAGTTTGCCAGAATAACCTGAAGAAATACATTTTCATAATTTATCACATGAGCCTATTATGAAATGGCTGTCAAAGCCATCCCGACCACAAGCAATCCCAATCTGCCCCCAGGGAGGGGAAGGAGTGTGTAGTGTGTACTGTATGACATCATGGACTTGCATGGAGAATGTCAAGAGTCTACACCTGGTCTTGAACTGAGAATGTCTTCTAAACATAAAGGACTATAAAAAGAGTAGATGGAGGTGCCAAGAACATCTGATGTGAGCCTTGGTAAAAGAGATTTTCACATATCTGAATAATGTGCTTAGAGATATGCCACTATGGCTGTGTTTCTTATCTTTTTTTAACTAATTAGCAATCTGGTCAGCTCTGAAAAAGATCTGAGGTGAAAAGATCGGATTTGATTGGTCAATACACCAATTAGTGGAAAAAAGATCAGAATTGGGCTGCTTGTGCAAACACAGCCTTGGACCCAAAGCAGATTTGCAACAGTTAGGGAGTGCTGTTTGGAACTGAAGAAAAGATATTGGGATAAAGATCAAATAAAAACACAGAAAAAAGGTAATTATAACCGAGGATCCAAAAGAAAGGAAATATTAAACCAAAGACAAATGTTGCTTCTGGTTTTAAACACATTGCAGTTCCTGTGAGAGGAGTAGCTCACCACAAGGCAATTAAGAGGAACACATACATACACACACACACACACACACACACACACACACACACACACACACACACACACACACACACACACACACACACACACACACACACACACACACACACACACACACACACACACACACACACACACACACACACACACACACCCCTCCCCGAGAGGGCCACAAATGAACTGGGTCCCCTGCCAGTTGGAGGCTCCAGCTGTAGTTCGCTTCCTGGGTAAAACAGTGAAGATAGTGCATTGTTTGGTGCACAAACCCCCCCTGTCATGTGCCTTACCCCTGGTGGAGGGTAGCACAGTCTCCCAGGCAGCTTGCCAGTGTGATGACTCGTTCCCACAGCTCACCGCACTGCAGTGAAACCCAATCGCCGTGTGAGAGGCAGCCAGGAACACAGGCTGGGCTGGTATGACAGGGAGGTTACCGCTAGCCAAGCGTCGACCCCATTGCCGACACCACTGCTCGTAACCTGATTCTTCACATTGTTTATGTTTGTTGTTTGCCCAATTGAACTAACTTGATATAAAAGCTTAGAAATGCACTGCTTCCATAATGGGCCAGGGCAACTTTTGACCTTTCACACGTTCATTTCTTTTTCACAACTTTGTTTCAACAGCGAGGTGGTCTTGTTGGTTTTAATCCTGTTTGTGAAAAAAGTTCATAAATAACTAAGATGCTGGTCTCTACTCCCCCTCTCCCACTTCCTGGGTCTGAGAGGCTGGTCTCTACTCCCCCCCACCTCCTGGGTCTGAGAGGCTGGTCTCTACTCGCCCCACTTCCTGGGTCTGAGAGGCTGGTCTCTACTCCCCCCCACCTCCTGGGTCTGAGAGGCTGGTCTCTACTCGCCCCACTTCCTGGGTCTGAGAGGCTGGTCTCTACTCCCCCCCACCTCCTGGGTCTGCGAGGCTGGGCTCTACCCCCCCACACACACACACACACCTTCGGGGTCTGAGAGGCTGGTCTCTACTCCCCACAACTCCCCTTCCATACCCACCTCTCGCTTGAAATCAGTCAAATTTACCTGTCAACACCCTCACATACCCCAATGCCGTGCACAAGCTCTTTCAGGTGTGACCCAGGGAATAGAGTAAATAGAACATTTAGTCCTACTGGGACTTGCCCTACCAATCCCTCCCATGATGAGCGATATCTGCATTTTAAACCAGTGTGTTACTGTAAATGTATTCCTTTAACATGTTTAATGACTAGCTGTGATCAAGCCGGCCATCTAATGACACCTATAACAATATCAGGTCGCAAAGACTCTTGAACGGGATTTCAAAGGCAGTTTTGATATTATAATTTGTAACAAATGTGACAAAGTATTCGAGAATTAATTTCACGTGTCCTCAAGATCCTCTAAAACAGTGTAAGCTGTTGAACATTTAATTTGCCAAAAGGGGCTAAAATGTCCTCCTCCTTTATCTGTTTGTTTTCACGTTCTATCCTTGGTAGATAGAAAACAAGAGCTACTGATAAAGATGCAGGACATGAATTGAAAACATTAGTCAGAATATGGCTGCCGTCGTTGAGTCTCTTTGACGGCGTCTTGAAACAGTATGTCTGGTGTCACCTCTTAGAATAGTCTGAGCATGAGGCTGGTTCAGCATTGGGCGATGTGTGCAAGGGCATAATGTACTGTGTGTGTGTGTGTGTGTGTGTGTGTGTGTGTGTGTGTGTGTGTGTGTGTGTGTGTGTGGGAGAGAGAGAGAGAGTGAGTGTGCGTGCGTCCTCCATTCCCATGCAGAAGGAAGGATTCTTGTCATGGCAAACATACTTGCTCCGTGCCTCCGCCTTGTCCCATGCCCCTGCCCCTGTGCCATGCATTGGGGGCCCGGCCCAGCCCCAACCCCAACCCCAGCACCATGCCTCAGCCACAGCCCCGGTGTGCCATGGTATCAGTGGTTCCCAAGGCTGCCCAGCCTGGGAAAGGCTGTGTGGAGTCGTTCCAAAATCAGCATTACATGCATTATTGTTCTTGTCCAAGTCCCCAGCACACAATGAAAACAACAGCAACAGCCACAATCTCAAGCCCTCCTAATACAAGGCTGGCCTTAGTAACCTGTGAGCTGCCTTCTTTAAACAAAGTTAACTGCTTCATGGCAACAGATGCGTTCTCTTTTCTTGGGGTCCGACAAGGACGTCCCCTTTAGCCACACCCAAATTGAGTGAAAAACAAATGGATGTCAAATGGATGTCTTACAGAATGTGCAATACAGACCTTGGATCTACTGTGTAAATATATTACTTTTGAAGGGCCCTGAGAGCTGCACCTGTTAATACCCGGTATTTGATTGCTTGTATCATTAACGATTCAGCCCTAAACTGTCAATTTAATATTTACAATTATTTTAGACTTTATGACAATCTGTGAGCAATAAATTAAATTAATCCATTCCATTTAATATCAAAACATTAGTGTATATCATTACAACAGGTTTTCTAAAACAACTATCCAGTCCTATCCAAATAATCCAGACTCTTCCTTATTGTTGTTCATTTTGTCAGAGACAAACGACCCTCTGTTTATTTTCCCTGAGAGTGGGAACGAGCTGTCACTATAACAATGCCCTGGCTGGGCGGATTCCAAACCTCTGGACTCCAGTTACATTATAGGCCCTTTATTAGTGTTTAAGGTCACAAAGAGACAAGCAAGTGCATCCTATATCAGGAAGTAGTGTGCGTCTCAGGAGTGAAATATTTGTCTTTTAGTCTTAGCAGTGGCCGTGAGTCGGATATCCTGGGAAGCGAGAACGCGGCAGACGGGGTCCAGGCGTCGTACAGGCCAACACTGGAACAAAACGGCACAGAATAATAGGTCCCTTCCTGACATTCTCCCTATCACACTGCTGTATTTCTGTCAGGCCTTTTTAAAACCAACATGTCCGGAGTTCCCCTCACAGGCTCGGAGGCTCTGTTCAGCAGCCCACAAATCCTCCCCCATTCTGCATTGACAGCTCCTGGTCCAGAAAAGGTGTGTCCAGATTGCGTCACTCCATAGGGTAGGTATGCATGTTCATGCCTAAAGAACTCAAATGCTTGAGGACGAGCACATTCACTTATCTGGTGGTATGTTTTTTCTTTTTGTTGCAATTAGAGACCTTTAGCATCCCTGTGGAAGAAGTGGTACAGAACATATTTATAGACATATAACAGACAGATGCTCCATTTCACTGTTTCTATTTCCTGTCTAGTGACCTGAGTTTCCTGTCAGGATACATGTTTTAGGAAGTTATGGATCTCCCTACCACATGTATGTGTCCAGACTCCATTGTTAAAACAGCTTGTTTTCTATTTCACCGTTGAATTGCAAAGCTTTCCACCAAACCCATTAAACTCATTCATTAAAATCTGCAGTGGCATCCCTTGCCAAACCCAAACATTTACCATGTTTTTTCAAATGTAAAAAAATGACAAGTCCAGTTGAACAGCATGGAGTGTCCGATTTGTTGTTTTCACCTCTAAAAGAAGGAAAGGCACACACACACACACACACACACACACACACACACACACACACACACACACACACACACACACACACACACACACACACACACACACACACACACACACACACACACACACACACACACACACACGTAGCATGCGCTGTGCACACTGGAGGGACTCCCGTGGTAAATTTGTAAAAGGAATTAGCAGTTGGGAGTGAGGAAGTCATCAGCCACACATAAATTGACCTGACCACTGTGGAGTCGCTGCCCTGGCATGCAGGATACAGCAGTGGTCTCCAGTGGCGTTTTAGCACGTAAATCTTCTTAGATGATATTCGATCAAATTCGATGATTACATTTCTCTAAAACAGGTTATAGGCTACATGTGCACCACTAAATTAGAACAGTAGGCAAAATTAAGAGATGAAAATAGACCAAATTATTAGGGTGAGGCACACTGAACATTGCATGTCAAAAAAGATACACGTCATATAACACCATTTGATGCGTTAAATAAGCTTTTAATTTGACAGGTCACATAACACAATTCTATTATAGAATGTTGTGTGTGTTGAATTTACACGTGCAAGCCAAGCGCCACCACTACTATCAGTAGCACTGTCAAAGCTGTACAAAACAAGTTTGCAAACCACCACCCCTGGCCACAAACGATGTGTTTACAATACCGCATTGGTGAAAATAGACCGAATTAGGGTGAGGCAGATGGGTTACTAACAGCTTACTACACAACATACACTTACATTTACATTTTACATTTTAGTCATTTAGCAGACGCTCTTATCCAGAGCGACTTACAGTAGAGTGCATACATTTTATTACATTTTTACATACTGAGACAAGTATATCCCTATACTTGGGGATCTTGTAGTATTACTTTCTTAGCTACAGTATACACATCTCCCTTGCATATTATATAATTTATGCAGCAGCATACAAGACATTTTTGGACTCACCTTGAAGGTGCCGTGTGCGGTCCTTTGTGGCAAAATTTTGTCATCAAACTTTGTCTTCAAAGTCTGTCATTCTCTGGATTCATGGTGGAAACTGGGGAAAAAAACACACAGCCACTTCATTGAATAGCAGCCTAACGTTAGTGGTTGCTTTGCAATGCCTGCAGTTAGCCACTGATTCCTTCCAAACGACTAATTGTTGAATTTGGGATTTCCAACTTGTTGTGTAATCTTTATTTTCGTTGGCCAATGAGTACCAATACATTTTATCTATATTTTCTCTTCATTATTTCTCTCCTTATAACAAGGAATAAAACGGATTTGCCAGTAGATTGTCGACTTGATTCATGATGATGACTGCTAGCTAAGAGTTTGAAAGTAAGATGTTGACATGATCAGTCCAATCAAAGCTACTGTACATATAACGCGATTTGACGTCATTTTATCTGTGGCCAATGACCTTGAGCCTTCTTGGAAGGGCACATGTAATATAACTCTATGGCAGGACCCAAAGGGCTGAAATGTTGGATGTCTACCCTTACTAAGGACTTAAATTTGGCGATGACGTACTGTCTCCATGAGTGACAGAACACTGAGTCAATCACGGCACAATGCTCCTATTTTCTGCTGGCTCGCCCCACCACCACAGAAAGCACTGAGCTGAAACACCTGCATTTTGGAGCTACCTTACTCAAGAAAACAAAACAGAGACCATGTGTGTATGCAGCTTTATTAACTGAATGATATATATTTTTTTTAAATTTTTTGCAAATATGTATATATATATTTATTTTTGCAAAAAAATGTGGGGCTCAAAACAGGTAGGGCTCTTCCCCACCTGCCCTGATTGACGGGTCACCACTGGTGGTCTCGCTGGTCTGGTAAAGAGATATGCTTTTAAACTACTTTGAAACTACTGACCCTTCCCCATAGTATTCTAGTATACCACTGTCATTCATGGGAGTACATTTTGACCCCCAACAACACACACGTGCACATACTTCTCTTACACTTTGAACTTCAGAATGTCAGAAATAACCAATACCATTAGTACAGAATTGAATAGGCAACTGAGTGGCTAAGTTTTGTTACGCAAGAGAATTCTCACAGACGTCCTAGTGAAAACCCTGTCTGTGTTCAGGGTCTCCAGACTGACCTCTCCCCTCCAGCGCCCAGCCCCAGACAGGCCATCTCTCCTTGGGGTGGGTGTAGACCCGCTGGCCCTGAGGAGCCACAAGGCTGTCCAGGAAGCAGCTCTCAGCCGGATACTATCAGGGCAAGACCCGCTAGAGCCACAACACTGATACAGCTGGTCACTGGCTCCTGATAAACAATGCTAAATATTGTTGTTATGGGCTGTGCCCCACGTTGCCCTATCACTGTGTTTTCTTCCACTATGAAGGATGCCTGTGAAATGGCAATAAGGTTGTGTTCACACACTGTGCAGGGAGTTTGTGATGAGTGATACGGATGGGAACTATGGTCATTGATGTGTGGGTAACACTTTATTTTAACCGTCTGTAAAAAAAGAAAAAAGGTTTTACCAAATGCAAGTACATGATAAATATCATAGGAACCAATAGCAATTCCCATATGACCAACATTTCTAGAAGCCCAGCTGCATCATGGGAATGGCACTTTATTTCAGGCCAGTCTTGAGATCAATGCTATTCTAATTCAAGATGGGCTTTTCACGGTCCCCCATCACTTTTGGGAAGACACTAAAGCGCCACAGTTTATCAGTGATAAGACCTGAAGGGCACTACTACCACACATGCTTGACCCCTGCCCCTCCTCTCTGGCTCTCTATACCCAGGCAGCCCAGTACATTCTGCCCCAACCACCATGGATAATCTCTGGAAGAATGTGACAACAGTGGGGTTAGCTCCCTTATCGGGGCGCGTGGTGGTGGCCAAGGGGGCGGCCGGGTGCCCGCAGGCCCCCGATCACCCACACGTCCAGCTCCTCTTCACACACTCAGCGCGGGAAACACTGGGAGGGACAGCTGTGGCTGCAGAGGCCCAGGCCTGGAAAATACCTGTCATCAACGGGCCCGCAGATCACCCAGAGGAATCTAAGGCCGTTCACACCACAGATAGACGCAGGGAGAGAGAAAGGTGTCCCCGATAACTCCCAGTGCTCTGCTCTTTCCCACTGGGCTGGCAGATATCACGTGCTTGGACTAGGAGGATTTATCACCCTGTATGAGAAACCGACCTGGGAGGGAAAGGAAAACAAAAACAACGATTTAAGGAGTCAGCTTTTCTACTTAGACGTCAAGGCCATTTTTTAATATTAAAAGAGGACTTGGTTCTGTTTTGGTTCTGTTTTATCATATAAAAGACCCTTCCCTGCAGTAGCATCGTCCACTCACACAATAATGGCTTGATTGTAGATAGCGTGAATGATTTATCTGTTCATTTGTTTCTGTTGAAAGTATTGACCAGCCATGCTTACCTCATAAAAGGATATGGGACCAGAAGATTAGTGGCCCCATGGAATAATCTATTTAAGTGATCTCAGTGAAACTTGGGTAGTGAATGGACCTGGAAGTGGCTGCCCATTGTTAGACCGGTCAACAGGATAAGCTGACAAATCTATGAGGCATAATGGCACACTCTATTCTTCTTATTGACTAAACATCTGTGGAGGGTTAACTGGTAGTTAGAGACGTCCATGGGACCCAAGTTGGCTGCCCAGAGACGTGCTGCAGCTCTGTGTGACTGCGGCGCCAAGCCAATGGCCGTCGCTGCCATTGTTCGTAACCACGCTCTTTGTTTTCCTGTCGTGGATCTGGTTGCTGGTCTTGGTTCAGGTCCACCGATGAAGACGAAGCCACAGCCTCTCCTCTTTCCCAGACTGTAACCTGACAGGACCTGACTGCCAAAGGGACAGAGTAAATAACGGGCGGTGACAGAGGGCTGGCACAACACACACAGGGGCCTTAGTGTGCTCTAGGGTCCAGGCCAGGCAATGGCCAAGGCCTGTAGGGAACGGACCGCGCGGGGTTAAGAGAAGGTCCCCTCCTCACCGGCACTGTGTGACCACTCCACTGGCCTGGATGAGAAATCAAACCTAGACAGATACTAGCACAGATCATGATAATATGATCTAATGTACCTACTACGAAAGGGCAGTGTTCAGATTATTTTGTGTCTCTTTACCCCTAGCTTCCTCCTATGGCTCTGGTTTCTTGTCTGTTTGGAGGATGTAGTCAGAATGGTTGGTATAATGGGCAAATTGGCCCCCTTTACGTTTACCAGCAAATCTGATCCCAAAGGCAGATAATACGTTTTTTTTGTACAACTTGTCCCTTTGAGATGGAAATTTAGGGCTGGTTTGGTGAGAGCCAACAGTGTTGGCAGAGCAGGTGCCAGTAACCACCATACACACACACACGTACGCACGTTAATACACACACCGCCCACACAGCCTGCACATGGCTTTCATGTTTTAAGATCAGAGGCCCTTGACCAAAAGTACAATTTTGAAGTAACCCTGCACACTGTAAGTGTTTGATATCTGAAACAAGACTCCTCTCATCTAAAATGCCACTTATATGTCCCAGCCTACTTGTATGTTTTCCCAATGGACTTTGTCCTCACAGTTTTTCATTTTCTGTGCACAAAGATAACCGTCTTAGTTAAGACCTACTGTATCAGGTCCTGAAAAAGAACAAGAGGAACTTCCTGAATATATTTATTGTGAAGATGTGGGAGAAAAATGTCTGAACATGGGCTTATGGACACCTTTCTTGTCATTTGATTTAACGCTGTGTATTTCCTGTGCTACCTGTTGATGTCACACAGTTTAGACACATAGATCAAACTGATTGGTTTGTTTGCAGCCCCCTGTCTGTTCCATTGGAAGACACTGTGTGAGTTCGTACAATTGTATGAAGAAACAACCTGCCACACACCGTCACACTCAGGAAACGCGGCCTCCCCAGGGGGTGGTCAGGGCAGAGGTCACACAGACCTCCCACGGGAAACACATAAACACATCCCCTGAGCTGTGACGTTGTTATCACTGGACATAGATATTACGTGCCTTGTAACCTCTCGTAACGCATTCTTCAAATTGCAATGAAGGTAACCAAAGAGCTTGCAATTGAAGTCAGACATTGGATATCACAAATACTTAAACAATGTGGTGAATAAGAGAATATAAATTAATGTTTGTTTGTTGTTTTTACGGCACCAATGTTTGTTATTTTGTACAGGCAATAACATAAAGATAGCTTTGTGTGCTATTCAATTAGTTGTAAATCTGTTCTACAAATCTTCCTCTGCAAAGTAATTTTCAGATAGTGAATAATTAATTCCCAATAAATACCAATTACTTTCTGCATGGAAGCACATACTTTCAATTGACATTGCTAATTAACTTCTGATCAGGCATCTATCACCCCAGCACCCTGAGAGGAGAATGCCAGCCAGCTCAAGATATCACAGCGGGCACCTGAAACGCCAACCCCTGGAAAGACACGGTGCGGCCGGGGAGGTGGCGGTGGGAGTGGAGCGGTAGCCACAGCAGTAGGGGGGATTTTGTCATGGGGCTGTTGGGAAAATAATAGCTCCAAGGTAGACCGCGGCAAACAGGAAGGGTGTGTACAGGATCTCATTGCAGCTGTTGTGCCGAGCGTCGTCTGTTCCCACAGTCTTTGATGTGCGGGCACACAGCGCTCTGTGCCATGAGATAAACACTCTGGGATAGCGGGTTTGTTTGTGTTACACATAACTCCTTAATGAGAAGTGCCCGGGCCAGCCGCTGGGAGCCTGTGAGAACACCAGATGGGGGGGAGAGAGGTGGGTGCGCGGGCGGCGCAAGGGTAGTGGGATACGTGTGGTCGACCGCGTGCTAATTGATCATTGACATGGACGCCATTGATTGCTTCACGCCGTGGTATTTGAGTTTCTATACCGTCGTTTCCCAATGGGGACCCTGGTTTCCTCTGTGATATGTTTTTAAAACTGTCTTTCCACACCATAGGTTGATACGATAACAAACATTCAATAGATAATATTATTGTAACGCTCGTCTGAAGAAGAGGACCAAAGCGCAGCGTGGTACGAGTTCATGATAATTTATTCACCAAAAACAAACAAAACACAGGTGGGAAAAGGCTGCCTAAGTATGATTCCCAATCAGAGACAACGATAGACAGCTGCCTCTGTTTGGGTGCCACACTCGGCCAAAAACAAAGAAATATAACACATAGAATGCCCACCCTAATCACACCCTGGCCTAACCAAAATAGAGACTAAAACCCTCTCTATGGCCAGGGCGTGACAGTTATGGAATAGCCCAGGCCTGCTGCCTATTCATTTCAGAAGTTAGCCAATGCATTTTGTGGTCTACATTATTCTTCCCACAGCTTGGTCCTCACTAGGCTACACTGTCCCAAACATACTTATTACAGGAAAAATTATTACACATAATAATGATTTATTACTTGTTCATCACCATATTAAAGAGTTAACTAGGTGTTATATCATGAAATGAATTTAACCAAAGAAGCATCCCAGAAGAGGACATCAGTCCATGTTGGTCATTTCATGGCGATTCCTGTTCACATTATATTTGTGACCCGATTCAGGAAACAAGGCGTATGTCACACACACTTCACAGGAGAGACGTTTGAACGTAAAAAAAATTGTTTTTCAAAATGCGTTTTTTTGGCAGAAATTAACATGTGAACTTTCATGTGTCTTAATAACAAACTTGTATGCCATCTGTAAATACCAATACAATTGTTAAATTACGAGCCTTGTTGGTTAAGACACAGAAAAAGTGAGCAACCTTCCCACTAGCCATGATCGGCTGAGATAATTAGTGGGCTGGACATGCCGAGAGAAGAGTTCAGATTGGTCCGCCATAGAAGCTCGTCGGTCTGTGTTGGTAATCCTGTCGAACGCGGCTTTAAAAAAATGCATTGTGTAGTGGAGCTGCATATTTGTGTCTCTCCACTTTCTGGAGGATCAAGTTTTAAAATCAGTGGAATTAGAGTATGATAGCTAAAGAGATGGAGGAAACACCTGTCTCCGGATTACATCTTCAAACTAAGGGCAACCGTGGCATGGCATTCCAGACAGGGAGACGAGTCCATGCACAATGATGTATACAGGTAAGGTAGTCTAGAGTTAGTTAGCTACGTTTTCAGATATTACACGTTTCCTAATTTTGACAGAAAGTGGTTTCATTTCTAGCTAAAGTGTACCGTTAGCTAGCTCACATTAGCTGGCTGGCTCCCTAGCTGATGTTAACATTCGTTTCCCAGAGCCATTTGCTGTTCTAGTTAGCTAACATTGAACATGGTTGGTTAGCTCCCAGCACTGTGACATTGTTGGCACAATTCATTGTTGTTTATCCAGCTAACATTAGCTGGCTGGCTTGTTAGCTAACATTATGTGACATGTGTGAACTTACACTTTGTTTACCTGGCTAGGTACATTATTTACCTAGCTAGCTATATGTCTTAAGCTAAAGTGTACTGTTATGGCTCCCTAGCTGACGTTATTATTTGTTTCCCAGAGCTGTGTGCAGTTCTAGTTAGAGCCTAATGTTAGCTTGCTAACATTGAACATGGTTGGTTAGCTCCCAGCATTGTGGCATTGTTGGCACTGTTTATTGTTTAACTAGCTAACGTTAGCTGGCTGTCTCGTTAACTAACGTTACATGACGTGTGTACAACGCCTGTTGAATATGGCCGGTGTCAGTAAACAAAAAAGCGTAATGAAATTGTTGCCAGCAGGGCTGGTTAGGCTGTTTTCATGCAATCCAGAGGAAAACAAATCATTGGCCAGAGCGTCAAGTGTGCGCTTCGAGAAACTTTTATCTAATGTAAAAAACACAATTTCAAATTTTGCTACATAAGACCAAATCCAGGTGGTTAGTCCCATTTTTCCATTAGTCATGCATTTTGTTTTATATCATGTTTTAGAGTGCTTTCCCATTGCTCATAGTTGCAGAAAAGGCTTCATTGTCTTCTAGTGAATGTTATTCTGCTCCTGTTTTAGGATACAGTGGTTGGAGCGAATCCCTTTTGTCCTCTCAGACACCCCATAAAACTTTAGACTCACCTTGGGAATTCTGAGTACTGAGAGACTATGGTATCAATTGGTAGTGAGGCAGATATTCCTCTGTGGGCTAAATAAAGTCTGTGAGACACACTTTCTCAGAGGATACTTTCAAGTAGCAACTGAGGTCCCTGTATGTGTGTGTGTGTGTGTGTGTGTGTGTGTGTGTGTGTGTGTGTGTGTGTGTGTGTGTGTGTGTGTGTGTGTGTGTGTGTGTGTGTGTGTGTGTGTGTGTGTGTGCGTGCGTGCGTGCGTGCGTGCGTGCGTGCGTGCGTGCGTGCGTGCGTGCGTGCGTGCGTGCGTGCGTGCGTGCGTGCGTGCGTGTGTGTGCGTGCGTGCAAATCCCATTACACTGTCATTGCCATGTATGGCATTGAACTGAACTCTGATTTTAGTATTTCCAAAACATTACAGGTGACATGAAAATCTCTGCTATTACCAAATCTTGTAATTAAAAACTTTTTCCAAACTGTGTTCTAGAGGGCATTGGCAAGGGTTCATTGTAATGGATGTAAACCTGTGTGTTAAATGTGTGCTGAGCTGTGAAGCCTGTATGAGTCCGAGAGAGGGGAGAGAAGGGAAGGCCAGGAGTATTGAGGGTGGTCGGTCAGTTGCCTGGGTCAATCCTTCATCAGTCACCTAATACCTCCGTCCCAGGCCAACAGGTTTCTGAGGGCCAGCCGTGCCACCCTTGTATTGACATGATTGGGACCCTTGGTGACCGGCTGTTAATAGTGTGAGGGGAAGGGCAGTGTCAGGGCCAGGTCTAACGGCAGGCTGGTCAGCACGGGGGTGAGTGGCGTTCCTCCTCACCTAAACCGAAAGGTCAAATGTTCATATCACATATGAGCTGGCATTTCCCCATCTGTTCATACCTGAACCGACTGCTGCTCCATGAACAGTATACCAACCCCCTATGCGCCTCCCTCTACTCCAACTACCCTGGTATTAGATTTGTACTCTTGTGCCCTTTCTGTATATGACTGTCGAATAGAGTTGTGGGGGCAAAACTGTCATTGTATCTAATGAAGTGTGAATTTCTCTGTGCCAGAGGGAGTTTTTGTGTGTCTTTGCTTTCAAAACAACTTCACCGTTGATTTGGCATTATGTTGCTGAATGTGAAGACATTTTTCACTTTGGCAAACACCCGCTTTCTTGTTTGTGACCCTTTTTGTGGGCTTGAAAATAGACAATGTCTTCTGTGAGCCATTGTTCAGGTCTATTTATAAAGCGAAAAAGTGGTGAGAGACAAACAACCGCTGAGTTCCCCAAGGTACAGTTGTAACCACCGTTTCAGAAGAATTCTTAAGAGATGCGACATTACCCTTTGGTAAAGCTTTGACCATTGAGAATAATGTAACATTTCATTTGTTTTGACTATTCATCACAATAAACCAATAGTAAGAGATTTAGTGGTTTGGTTTGCACTTGGTTCAACTAGGTGCACATCATTTGAGTTACATATATGAATATATGTAAGGCAATACAAACATTATGTAGGTTAGTCACCAATTATGGGGATTTCATGTTTTTTTATTCTGTGAGACATTGCTTTGAGCAAAACAACAATTTGAATGTATGTTGTTTTGTGGTCTTATGCTATGCAATTGAAGAACAAGGCCTGTCAGATCTGTTTCTACAGTAGTGTCAGTATAGCAGCCAGACTGTTTTCTCTTGTCTCTGATTTGTTATTATAATGAAATCTGAATTATACATTACAAATTACCATTGGAATGAAGCTTTTTACTTGCTCCACTGCATCTACAAACACTATATATACAAAGTATGTGGACACCCCTTCAAATTAGTGAATTCCAACTCTATATTAATGCCCATGATTTTGGAATGAGATGTTCAATGAGCATGTGTCCAAATACTTTTGGTTATGTAATGTATTTAAATCCACCATGTAAACCTTTATGGTTTAAGTCTTTAAACGGTCAGTGAAGGTCAATGATAGGAGTGTGTAATTCTGTCACGTTTAATAAGAAAAGGTTGATTACATCACTGTCTTTCAAGCACATACAAAGCATCATCCTACTTAGAGAATAAGAGAGGATGGGCACAATAGGCTGAGCGCCTTAGTACAGCTCACGATTATGCAAAGTGAACCAGCTAGTTACACCACTCCCTCCTTTATTAGTGCAACCTTTGTCAGAGCGCGTATTGTGGCCGCCTAACCCCACACGTTCCAGAGATGGTATCGGAGGGGCACAGGGTGTGGAATCTGAGCTCCAGCACATTCCCCAGAAGAGACAGTGGTGTTGGAAAGACCTTGACGGCTGTGCCCCTCCCTGGATCAGCTTATCCCCCCCCCCCCCCCTCTCTTTACCATGTTTGATTCCTGAAATACTGATACAGTTTCCATTGAAGCAGGGTCAAGATTTGGGGAAAATCCCCAATACAAGAGTTCAGAATGTGACCAGAGCACAGCTCAGACTCTGTGCTGCTATTTCTGTTAGATTGTTCTGATTGTGGTCCTTTTAATTTATGCTGCAGAGCAAATAGAAAAGTCTTTGTAGCTCGGAGCCGCGTTTCAAAATCAGGTCCCACAAAACAGGACCACCGTGTTGAGTGGGATGTTGGCGCTTTTGAAATGGTTCTTGTGAAGTAGTTGGAAAGGCTTGATTAACTTCTCCCCCTTGTTTCATTTCTATTTTCCCCTTTCATTGGCTCACAATAGCAGAATTAGTGATAGCATTTGCATAGTATTCATTACTTTGTAATAGAAGTTGTTTTGGAGCTTCCAATGACATCTTACCAACTCACAAAAAATAACTATATAAATAAAGAGAAGTTTAAACACATTTTTTACTGTACAATATCATATTCTTCCCTTTTTAAAAGCACTATCTTTGAGAAGGAATTTTATTTTATTACCAAGCGAGACTGTTTGAGACACTCACAATGTCAGTCACTGAGTCCTACGTTTTAATTGAGAACACAAATAACGATGATAGTTGTGGTGCAGTGAATCATTCAACATCATTCTACATTTCCACAATCCTTTAACCTACTTACATCACTATGACTGATACAGAGGAGTTGGCACTTATCTGAAGTGCACTTATCAGGAGTTGACTGTAGGCTTTAACAGAATGTGTGCGTATCTTTCCCACGTGGCCTTATACAGACTCCAGGTGAGCATATGTTCATTGTTCAGCCACCTGTTGATTATTTAACTCTGGGAAATTCAATGTAATAGGGGTTCCATGTTTTCTGCCTGTTTCCTTGGTTGTTGTATTGGACAAGGCGCCATTTCCAACACAACACAATTAGGGTGGCACGCTGCAGCAGATGAAGCCGATAAGAGTGATGGTAATTACATGTTGATCACATCACTTCCATCTCAGTCAGCAGCCAGGAACTCAAACATACATTAATTCCTGTGTTGCTAAGCAGAGTTAGGAAACACAACTGTCCACCCCTTACTGACAGCCAACATTTTGGAATACTCACTGACATTGTTTTCACAGTGCAATCAGCAGGATTAGATTTTTTACATCTTGTGTAAATATTACACTTAAATCAAGTATGCAGCTGTACCTTGTATTGTTGCAAGTACAGTGCAATAAATCCCATAGAGAAAAGTGAGGTCTGTGTTTGTCAGTTGACAATGCATGGCTTACATGTGGCCTTCAGTTCTCAAACATTTACTAACTTTGTTGTTGATGTTTGATTCTATCAGTTGACCTCCAAATCTACATATTAGTCAGAAAGTTTTATATAGCTAGAGCTGTAAATAATTTCCACCACAGAACAGGTTATATATGAACTCTTAATCACTTAAATCCACTGCGATCTGTCAGAGTACCTGTCTGGTAGTTAAAATGAAACCCTAACCTGTGGTTTATCCCATCACTCAGTAGTCCTGGGAGTCGCTGTGTTAATGTGCTGCTGGCCCTGCCAACAGTGACATACTCAACACAGACCTCACCTCAAGCTTACTGACTGGACGTCTTCTACACACTGACATTGAGCAATGACATTTTGAAATTGTGATTTATTTACCCCTATTCAAATGTCATTCCATTTAGTCCACATATTGTAACACAATTAATTAAAAGTATAAATGTGTATGCTAATAAATTACCTTTACATTTCAGGTAGTCCCCAGGTTGTTATCCAAGGAGTTATTTTGTTGTGATGCACTTTTAGTCTCAGACAAGATCTTGTTAAAATACCGTCTTTAGATTGAGGAAGGGACTGAGTGGAGTGTGAGAGTTTCACAGCAGTGTATTTAGAGCAGGCAGCAAAACAGAGGCCGGGTACACTTGAGGATGTCAACGCTTGGCAGAAGAAGAGATGTCTCCAGGTGGCTGAGTGGTATACCTTGGGATGAAATCTCATCAAGTAAGCACTAGCGAGAGAGGGAGAGAGAAAGAGAGAGAGAGAGTGAAAGAGAGAGTGAAAGAGGGAGATAAGAGGGATACAAGAGGGAGATAAGAGAGAGAGAAAAAGAGAGTGAATGAGAGCGAGGGAGATGGGGGAGAGAGACAAAGAGAGAGAAAGGGAGAGAGAGAGTGAGAGCCGAGTCTCCCTCCAGGGCACCTCTCCTTTGAACTGGGCCCTGCCTGCGTGCTGACTTCCTGTGCAGACCGCCCGCACCCTCCCTGCCAATTTGGCAGCCCTCTCGCACCTCGCTCAACATCATCAGCAAATTTATTCTGGCATTGTGTGGAGAGGGCCAACACCACCTGCGGCCATTCAGACCTGCTCTGTTCTCTTCTCACCGAGGAGTGCTTAAAGTGGATGTCGCTGCTCTATAGCTAACTCCCAGTGTGGATGCAAGAGAAAGTAATATGCAGAGAAAGTGGGACGGAAATGTGTGTGCGTGAGACCTACAGTACAGTATGCAGGTCAGAAACATAGCACAGCTCTGATGGCATGAGATAGTTTCAATTGAAAGCACAAGTGTCTTCACCGCTTCTGTTGAAAGCTGACCTCAGGAGTTCAGAACACTACTTTTCTGCCAATCACAGTCCTACAGTCTGGGAAACTGTGTTCACTGTGAAAGGAGACCTTCATAATTGCCATATCTCCACTATTCCCATCACATCTAAAAAAACAGGTAGCATGAGAAGTTGTGGATATTGATGACTTTCATCAGCACAGACAATGCTGATTCTCTGTATGGGAGACAATGTCTACTCTTGAATTGACTTACCATCTTGACATTGGTCTGTGGGGTTCTGGGAGTTCAGCAAAAATGGTGCTGTTTCCCCAATCAAAATTAATTGCCAATAATATATTTTTTAAATTGCGGAACGAATTATGTCAAAGTGACAGTCAAACGTAAGCAGAAGATT